>NC_089800.1:19335880-19385880 GCF_029633855.1 Hoplias malabaricus
TTAGAACCCTTTTCTAAAAGCTGCTATATAGAACCATCCATAGCACATTGATTTTCTTCATGCAAAGAACCCATTAATCAGGCAAAAGGTCCTTCAAATGCTCAGGATTCTATTTACAATCATTTTTCTTTAATAAAGAACCGCCATTTACACATTTACCATGCAGGCAACATCAAAGAAATTATGAAATATCTATTAAGTTACACTTGTGTAGTTACAGGCATAAAAATGTATTTAACAAGCTGCATTCCTACAATCCATCTACAACAGTGAGCAGCAAGTGTTACACTGTTGTTAATGTGTTATTACATGGTAATTAGAGGCAACTCTTATAACAGAACCAAAAAAAATAAAGGCTAAAATGTGCTGTGACATACATGCGCATAATTCCTGTGACCCAGCACAAAGTGAGTGTGGCATTTCGAATTTGTTTGCTGTCACTTCAGATAACAGCAGGACTGTGTGGATGTTAAACCCCAGAGCCATGAATCTGGCCTAAACCTGCTCAAAAATGCTCACACGCTTAAACAGGTGCAGGGGGAAATAAATAACTTCCACTAGCTCCTGCACTGATGAATCAGCCTCCAATCATATCCTCGTCCAAGTTAATCAAGGGGTCCTTGTAATGATTACAATCCAATCAATGTTAGCTCATTATGGAGTCACCTAGGGGGGAGATGGGGTGATGCTAATGGAATTGAAAACACCAACGCAGATCAATCCCACGAGTCAAGAGCTTTTCCGTCTCGCTAATAAGGATCAAAAACACCGACCCTGGAGCCCCACCACCACCTGGTTTAAGGGTGCTGCACCGCTCACGCACCATCTTAACTGCTGAAAGTCCTGGGCATCACACGGTATGTGACACGTATTTCCAGGATGGGAAAGATGGATTAGAAGCAGTTTGCCACTTCTTTATTTATTTGTTCCAATTGACACCTGCCTCAGAACAACTAATTTGCTATGAATCGGGGTGATCATCAACATGGGAAGGCTGCTGGTAAACAGCCTGCAGCTTCAGTAAAATCGATCTTACTTAATCTGTGTGTAATTGTGTGTGCGGAGGAGGCTCTGAGTAATGCATGCTGAATGTATACCACCATTCAGAAGTTAAAACCAAGAAAGGTCTTTTCTACAGACAGTTATGACTAGTGTATCATATCATCACATCATAGTTAGATGAGCAGTTTTAATTTCTTTAATGAAAACTATGATGAAAAGTATTCGTTGATGAGCTAATATTCCTAATAAAACCTAGACGTGTATAATGTGTAAAATGAGTGTGGTTCAGAGTTGTTCTGAGCAGAGAACTGTTGCTCAAAGTAAATGTAATGAATGAAGTGGAGTCAACTCCCAAAGAATGGTTGCTTCAAATTTCTGGCTGTTATTCATATCAATCTTTTGGAGTCGACTCAGTCTCAGTTTGTAAAAGCCTTCTGTTAAACAAAGGTATTGTAAATGTATTTTGAAGAAAAATGTGGCTATATTCCTTCCATAACATGTTTTTAGATTAAATACAGGGTGGGCCATTTATATGGATACACCTTAATAAAATGGGAATGGTTGGTGATATTCACCTGTTTGTGGCACATTAGTATATGGTAGGGTGGAAACTCATGGGTGGTGACCATGGCGGCCATTTTGAAGTCGGCCATTTTGGATCCAACTTTTGTTTTTTCAATGGGAAGAGGGTCATGTGACACATCAAACTTATTGGGAATTTCACAAGAAAAACAATGGTGTGCTTAGTTTTTAACTTTATTCTTTCATGAGTTATTTACAAGTTTCTGACCACTTATAAAATGTGTTCAAAGTGCTGCTTGTTGTGTTGGATTGTCAATGCAACCCTCTTCTCCCACTCTTCACACACTGATAGCAACACCGCAGGAGAAATGCTAGCACAAGTTAATCAAGGGATCATTGTAATGATTACAATCCAAATGCTAAAAATGCCTCTCAAAATGCTAAAACCTTTAAAAATGTCTAAATAAAATTATTATTATTTTTTTTTTAATAATTATTTCACACACTGAAGCTTTTTGCTTTTTAGGTGTCATCCACTAGAACTAGCCTAAAACTAACACTAATTAAATGACTAAAATGGGACTGAGATGAATACACATTTTAGTCAAAAGATTAAAATAAAAAAATCACATTAAATCAAAATCAGCTGCTAAAATTTACACCGTATTGAAGTGGGCTTGGGGCCAGGCTTCAATTTCTTTCAACCAGCAGGAAATTGGTGGTGGAGGTGTTAATGATTGAATTCCTCCCTCAAAATCCACAGTTGATGATGCGTGTGTGTTGATGTGTGTGTGTGTGTAGCTCTTGGCAAGACTCACCTATCCAGCCAGGCCAGCAGGCTCTTGGCGGCTGCGATGAGGTCCACTACAGAGGTCAGGAAGTCGTTGGGCAGTTTGCGGGTGGTGCGTCCATCGTAGTGTCCACTCCGGCGGCGTCCAGTGATGAAGTTCTGCAGGTTCTTGGCGGAGGCATTGAGCTTGTGAGAGAGGGTCTTCAGGTTCTCCGTCTCCAGACCATAGTTCTGCTCCAACACACATACATCCATACAAACATTCACACATACACACACACACACACACACACACACACACACACACAAACACACACACACACACACACACACACACACACACACACACACACACAATCATTACTATGAATGTATATATATGAATATATATATATGTGTGTGTGTGTTTCTTGTTTAGTGATAAAGGGCAGCTGGCGTAGTCCTGACAGCCAGAATGTTCCCAGCTCTTCAGAATTTAGCCCCGCCCATTCAGGCTGAAGTTATAAGAAGTGTTTCTTATATAAGTGTTTCTTAAATAAATGGTCGGGAGGATTGGTTCCGCTGTACGAACCCACACCAGCAGGAGGAAAAGTAAAAGAGTGTAAGAAGGGAAGGGAAACGGAGGACGTGGGAGCTGTAAATGCTTCGCCGATAATGCAAACGGCACTATTTGTGTAGGAGGCAGCACTGAATAGACTGTAAAAGTGAACGAGGGAGTGACTGGATATCTTCTCTGAGGCAGTGGGGTAAAAGCACAGCTGACAGTGACTAAAGAGGCGGCAAATGACAGCAATGACTGAATTAGTGTCTAGCTCTCTCTTTCTCTCTCTCTCTCACACACACACACACACACACACACACACACACACACACACACACACACACTGCGGATGAATATTCAGCACCTGGGCTATGTGCTAGCTCTTTATCTGCAGAGGTGTGAGGGAGTGGGTGGAGGCGGACCTTTGTGTTAGCCCTGTATAAAGTGATGTGTATAAATAGAACATGGAGGATCTGTACTGGCAGCTTATACAAGACCACAATCTATTACTCACTTCACACCGAGAACTGTCACATCCAGCTCATTAAACCCAGGGAAACATCACCCTCGCCACTGTGGGCTGTAACTTATATTAGCCCACTAAATTAAGGCAGTATTCCAAGGTACGTGAGAGCATCAGGTGGCCCAGACTCACTGTATGTAATGTAGGTAACAGTGGTGTAATTAGGGGCTTACAGTGCCCCAGTGCAAAACAATAAATCAGGAGCCTGTATTGCTTTCTAGCTCACTTAGAAGCACTGATTATTGAGAATATCTGGGTCTTATACCTGGATACAGCCAATATTAATATCATAAATCAGTGATATATAAGGGTGGGCGATATGGCAATAATACATTACCACGATTTTTTTTTGCATCTCGATTTTAGCACGATTCCCGTATTTTTTTTCCATTTTGTGCCTGAAATTACATTCCCAAATACAGAGGCTGTAAACAAACTTTATGAAGTAATGCTGCTGAAAAGGATTCAGAATTTTTGAAAGATACTGAAATGAATCTAGTGGTGAAAATATAATCAAAACAACAACACATTCTTCTAAATTTGCTTTGAAATCTTCAAAAGACGCCCACCTCTCCATAAGGAAAACGATTAACTTTATAGCAGAAAAACAAATAGTATAAATAGCTTAATGGCAGCATTTTACACGTTACCTTCCTTGACAAACTAATCTCAGGCATCTCTCCAATTGACTTTAACCCCCTCACCAGGAAAGAAGTTCTGACTCACCTCGATTTATTCTGAGTCTTGTTTCTAACCCAGTGCTCTTCCCCTTTAAGGCCAGACGAGAAGAAAGGAGGGAGCTTTCCCCGATTGGCTGTAGATCACCCCCCTCCTGTGTTTAAAGGGTCTCAGTGGGGAAAGTGCAGACTGTGAAAGAGCTAAGCTTTCAAAACGTATTTATTATTTTGATTGTTGTTTATTGTGATTTTTGTTGCCATATAAAGCTGTCTGTGTCGTCTCTCGCGGTTCGCGTCTATTAGGCGCCTCCTTGGTTGAGCATCGCCCCGATTGGTTACAGACTTGATTGACGTGTCGTTAAAGCTCAAAGCCCAAGCGACAAAACCACGGGGAACATATTTAAATTTTTTTTTTTATTTGTTGTTTTTAACTGTTTTTTTTTTCCTTTTTGAAAGTCCTCTTTACACAAACATGAGGATTACCAACGAGTGGATTGACGGAAAGACTCAAATTTGGTCCAGTTTTGAAGGGGACAACCTATGTGTGAGGAAGAGGTCTCATGTTTGGAATAACGAATTATTTTGGTTAATTCAGCAGTCATACATTTTAGAGTTCTGATTATCACTGTCTCGAGAATCTGCCCATTCAATGTGTAATATGTACACAGCATGTAATCAACTTATAATAACTGCAAGGGACTGAATGTGCACGATCCAACGATCTCCCTGTGATGGTGTATCATAAACAAATTCATATCGTTCACAATCTAATATCATCATATCGCACACCCCTTGTCGTATATATCATTTGAACTGACTGTGCACTCTGTACTCTACTTTGTGTATCACTCTGTATTGGTTGCATTTTAGAAAATGTCGGACAGTAACTCATAACTCATCAGTAGGCTCGTCCCCCTCTTGGCTCGTATGGACTGACCTTTCACCCCCAGTCCTCCTGGATCTTTTTCTTTTTTTTTCTTTCAATTTGCAGCCCAAATTAAACAGTGTAATATAGAAAGTTGCTGATCAGTGTTATGAATGATATACACACAACTGTCACTGTAGCTGACTGTAGATTTCAACTGTTCCCTCTTTATATCGGTCTTCTTAAATGAACCCGAGTGTTGGAGGGTGATTTATTCAGAGGCTTCCCGTAAGTGTGTGAATACATAGCAGCTAACGCAGTGTTCAGAATCAAAAATCTCATCAGTTTTTTTTTTCACCACGGACCGTCAGCTGCTGTTACCATGAACAAGAGTCTGAAATTGTCTTCTTTATTCACCAGCTTCTAATATGAACTTTGCGTTCCACCTTAAATGGCCCACTTTTCTCCACTTTCAACAACTCGACTCTTTACAAGTGCAGAGGATGTTGCAGAGTGTCCTGAGCTGAATGTTCAGACAGTAAGTAAAAACAGTAAAAGAGGCATTTGCAAACAATCAATGGCTGAATGAATTGCTGAATGGCAAGAATAACTTCCATGCAAAGCTACCACAGTGCAGTGTGTGTGTGTGTGTGTGTGTGTGTATGTGTGTGTGTGTGTGTGTGTGTGTGCTCCAGGTCTCTGAATGTCTGGGGCAAGATGACAAAGCATCATGTCCTTGAGTGGTCAGGAGATGGAGGTTCAAGAGTGATATCACACACCCTTACGCACGCACGCACGCACACACACACACACACACACACACACACACACACACACACACACACACACACACACACACAAAGGAAAGATGAGATGCATTAAATCAGTGGAAGACACAGGCAGTGTGTTCATGTCAGGGGATCAGTTTAACTCTTCACACATCACTGACAAATAGAAGTAATGTCATCCCCCACACACACACACACACACTGCAGTGGACAGTAAAACAGCCAAGATTTTCCCAAATCTTCCATTGTCCAGAAAAACAGATCTGCCATTCATTTACAACAAAACCCAAATGACAGTGAGAGAGACTTATTAAATATATAAGAACATAAGATGTTGCTAGGTCGACGGTTCAATCCAGAGTGAGGCCTAAGCTGTCAGAGGCCCAGTGTCTTAGAGAACCCTACTGGCCTACTTTCTGTGTGGGTATGATCCACCCTGGCATCTATTTATCTTTTAGCTGATGTGATGGATCTGGGCAGTTTGCATGCTCCTCTAGTGTAATAACAATGAAATATAATTATGATTTAATACAGACTGACACCCCCCCCACCCCCAAGACACACACACACACAGTAATGCTGTCGCTGTGCAACGGATACTGCCGACTTCATCAAACTCAGATCATAATAAAGCAGAGCCTCTACTTCCAAACACAAACACAAACACAAACAGACGGATTGCAATATGCCCTTTTTAAAATCTGCTATGAATTATTCAATAACTAAAATGAAAGTAGAGATCACTAGAAGCGCTCCCGCTCACAATCTCCCTCATACACACACACACACACACACACACACACACACACACACACACACATACACACACACAAAAGAGATGCAGTCTATGAATTGTTTGGTGAGCAGACTGACTGCAGACAAACAGAAAGAAAGACACACAGACAAGATGATGAAGAGAAAAGATTCTGCATGCAAAGCCATTTCCATATTTCTATAATACGGCTGCATTAGAGCGAGAGAGAGAGGGGTGGGGAGTGTATGTGTGTGTGTGTGTGTGTGAGAGAGAGAGAGAGAGAGAGAGAGAGAGAGAGAGAGAGAGAGAGAGGCAGAGAAAATTGCAAGTGTCTGCAGTCCATTTTAGTCCATATTATTGTAAGATGATTACGAGGAGAATTTTCAGAGATAGAGGGCGCCGGCCGATGTCAGAGCGTCCACAGGAGAGAAACATGGAGAAGAGACAGATTTATGAAAAGAAAAAAAAAAACAGGAGCAATGGAAATGTAATCCATCGCAGCTGTGAGTGACAATAAAAGACTATTGAATGTAATATTCACTATTGATAAAACTAGGTAAAATAAACAGACAGAATCTGAACTAAATACATACACCACCACCTCAATCTACTAAACACCCGCAACTAAACTGAACTGAAATGAATTCAGCTGGGTTCCAAAATGTTGAGTAGAGCTGAGTTTAAAGGAACACTATGTACAATTTTCGCCTTAAAATTACTTTTAAAAAATGATTGTGATTCTACCCTGATCTGTAATAGAGAGAACTGAACTTCTGTCAATGCTACTCTGGGCTAAGCACTGCAGAAACTGCACTATGTAACTTTTGGAAGAGTGTTAGTAACCTCCCACTCCACTTCCCCACTGATTTCAGTAAAGTGCTGAAAAATGTATTACACTTGGGGGAGCCCCAGGAGGAAAAAAAATCTAAATCGTGCCTAGTGTTCCTTTAATTAAACTGAGCTGAGCTAAAACAAGATGATTTTATTAATCTGAGTCAAGTCAAAGTTGAACTGAGCTGAATTTAACAGAACTGACTGGAACAGAGAGAGAGAGAGAGAGAGAGAGAGAATAAAAAATGGAGAGAGCAGTGAAGAGTGCAAAGAGATAATAAACTTTAGGAGCATTTGCTATTATATAAATATATATATATATTAGTTAGTTCCTGGGTCCAGAAATGATCAGGTGCTACTGGTGTATCCACACTTTCCATTCCCCACATTTATAACTCATATATAACTCAATCATGATGCACTGCTCTCCATGTCATTACTGTGTAATAAAACCTGGAATGTAAACTTTTTCCAGTCCATTATTTGGAACCTGTATAAATGTAAAGGACTACAGAGATTCTTGGGTCAAAAACTGAGCTGGGTTCACCTTATCAAACACACTCTCTCTCACACACACACACACGCACAGGTTACATGTTAACAACACAACATAACACTCATATCTACGACCCACAAAACTGATCTTCATTCTGTAAGTTTCAAATTTCATTCTGTAAGTTTCGGCCACGGTTGGTCCGGAGCCTACCTGGAATCATTGGGCGCATAGCGGGAATACACCTTGGAGGGGGCACCAGTCCTTCACAGGGCAACACACACACACTCACACCTACAGACACTTTTTGAGTCACCAATCCACCTACCAACGTGTGTTTTTGGACTGTGGGAGGAAACCGGAGCACCCGGAGGAAACCCACGCAGACACAGGGAGAACACACCACACTCCTCACAGTCACCCGGAGGAAACCCACGCAGACACAGGGAGAACACACCACACTCCTCACAGACAGTCACCCGGAGCGGGACTCGAACCCACAATCTTCAGGTCCCTGGAGCTGTGTGATTGCGACACTAGCTGCTGCACCACTGTGCCGCCCCACAAAACAAATCTATTTGGGCTGTTTAGGGTTGTGTCCAAAATTCTGATGTATGCTGCATGCAGTTCAGTAACAAAACACTCCTTCAAAAGCCTTCTCACGAAAGACCTGAAGGGGTTAACCCCAGATGCATTAACAGCTGGGATTTATAGCATCAGCAGCACAGCGAGAGAGAAAGAGAGAGAGAGACAGAGAAAGAGAGAGAGAGAGAGAGAGAGAGAGAGAGAGAGAGAGAATATGAGACGCCTTAAACAAGTGCAGTGAGTCTCCTCTATCCTCTGTTCACTCCCTCCATCTGCCTGACATTATGAAAAGGGTAGGAAGATAAGTCATCAGTCTAATACAATGGGAGAGAATGAGAGAGAGAGAGAGAGACAGAGAGAAAGAGAGAGAGAGAGAGAGAGAGAGAGAGAGAGAGAGAGAGAGAAAGAGAAATAGAGAGAGAGAGAGTGAGAGAGAGAGAGAGAGAGAGAGAGTGAGAGAGAGAGAGAGAGAGAGAGAGAGAGAGAGAGAGAGAGAGAGAGAGAGAGAGAGAGAGAGAGAGAGAGTTAACCCTCAGAAAGCAGGTTGTTACTATCGGCCTCTATGCTATAACACTGGGATCAGTGAAACGTTATATTTGTGTTCTGACCCTGATCCAAACCTCCAGTCGTGGCTTTACTTCATCTACACTCGCAGTACTGAGTTGCCCCAAAAGGTGTGCTTTTCTTTCTTAACCACAGTTTAATGTTTACTCATCAGCAGGTCTTTTCATACTGAGTCATGTTTGAAGATGAAAAAAGCAGATTTTTAAATCGTCAGAAGCTGTTGCTCTAATGTGCCTTTTTTTTTAATGAAACACTCACGGAAAGAAATTCACAAAGCTAACATTTTTCTTCTGGCTGTGTGTGACTCAACAGCTTACTGTCCTGATACAGGAGCTCTACAGCAGCACTGTGTGGTGGACTTCCTGTTTCAGGGACTCTAGGTACAAATACTTTTATTTATTGTTATTATTATTTTATTATTATTATTATTATTATTATTTTATTATTATTATTATTATTATTATTATTATTATTTATACTATATTATTTCTTTTACTCCTGGGCTCCCCCTAGAGTTGTAGAGTGTAATTCATTTTTACAGCACTGTCTTGAAATCAAGGGGACATGTGAGAGCTGGGTGGTTTCCTACCCTCCTCCAGAACTACACAGAGTGGCTTCTGCAGTACTGCAGTACTAGGACAGGGGCTCTGTTCTCCCTATGAAGCATCACAATTTTGAAGCCGTAATTTTAAGGCTGTTGTTTATGTTAATGAACACCTTATAAGGATTAAAAAAAATAATAAAAATGCCTAGATCGCTGCCTACCAACCCACAAACTGTGAAACATGTCCACCCAGTCATTTGTTTGTGGGCTGAAGCCTGAAAACAAGGGATAAACTGAGCTGCTCTGATTTTGTGCTGCTTTTCAGACTCTTCAGAGTTGTCCCGCCTCCTCGACCAAGTCTCTCCAATCACAGCGCTGCACCTGCGGTAATGTGAGAGCCCAAAGACGAGGTTAAACAGAGCAAAACAAAGAAAGTGTGCGTGGAGATATAAGCATATACATCAAACATGGAGGAAAGAGAATGGAGGAGGAAGAGAACTGAGCAAAAACAGTTAAAAAATTATTAATATGAAATGAAAATATGCTTGTGTTATTGTTACTGCACTGTGACGGAGGTGTCAGTAGTTAAGGGATAGTGCTTATATGGCTTTGTTAAGGTGGAGATCCTATAAAGTAGCTTTGGTGGCCCTCTGAGGCTTTAGCGACTGCAGAGAAAGTGAAGGCGTATGTCTCTGCACATCTGTGCAAACCTTCCTTCTCCCTCAGCTTTATCCCTCCATCTCTCTCTTTATCCCTCCCTCTTAATCCCCCCCTTTCTGCCAGCCCTCAGCAGACGAGCTCCAAAGCCCCGCGGCACCTGGGCCACTGCTTTTATAGAAGCTACTAAAACATCCATCAGTGGAATTGAAAAAAAATATATAAATAAAATAATAACAACACCCCCCCAGCAGTGACACAAAGCCAAACAGAGAGAGGAAACATTAAGCAACTGTGAGGGAGTTCACTAAAATAGAATGAGGACAAGAGGTCACTGAGGTGACGCTGAAAACAATTAATGTCTGCTCACTTGTGTCGGCCCCTTAAACAGAACCTATTCTGCCCATTTTCCACAGGGGAACAGAGCTAGGGTCTTTTTGCCATCTGTGACATGCTTTTGTCAAAATACCCCAAGGATCAAACACCACAGCAGTGTTCTCCCCCTAGCTCTGCTCTCGCTGCTATAGACACATGTGTAAATAGAGTGTTTATTGAGGAACGAGGATTGTTTTTGGTGGGTCTGCGCTAATCATGTGCAGCATGGCATCAAACTACATCTCTATCCACTTTTCCAGTCGGATAGCACATTCATTTATTCATTATCTGTAACCGCTTATCCAATTCAGGGTCGCGGTGGGTCCAGAGCCTACCTGGAATCATTGGGTGCAAGGCAGGGATACACCCTGGAGGGGGCGCCAGTCCTTCACAGGGCAACATAGACACACACACATTAGCACCTACGAACACTTTTGAGTCACCAATCCACCTACCAACGTGTGTTTTTGGACTGTGGGAGGAAACCGGAGCACCCGTAGGAAACCCATGCGGACACGGGGAGAACACACCAACTCCTCACAGACAGTCACCCGGAGCGGGAGCCGCCCCAGATAGCACATTCGTTTGGGGGTTTTTTTGTATAGCCAATCTCCTGACACCTACAGGATCATGTTGATACCCCCAAGGGGAACGCGACTCCCAGGTTAGGAAGCCGTGTTATAAATTAGTCATATTCTTCTCTATAAAAGCAGAAGTTCACCCCCTCACAACCCCACTGCCCTACGAGGGAGCAGCAAGGACAAGTGATGCCCTGACGCTCTTGTTTTTGCCATGTTTGCTCAGTACTCTTACTTCTATGTGTCTCTTGCATCAGATTAAAGACATTTAACCTTGTCCTTGTGCTCTCTTAAACACGGGTCCAACACTGTGATTGAAGAGACACAATGGATGGCGTGGTTCAGTTCAGAGAAGCTTGTTTTGTCCTGTGTTTTCTGAATTAGGCAGCCCACAAAAAAACAAAAAACCACAGACAGTGTGGTCCTGTTTCACATTGTGTTGGTTGATCTCCAAATGAACAAGTGCATTTTCCATAATATGCTCCCCTTAAGTTGCAGATATTAACCAAGAAATGGTGTATAATCTCTAAAATATACGATAAATTCAAATAAAAAATTAATAAACATCTTCGTATATGTATTTCAACCTCACCACTGACTCGTGTGAGAGGATTCATGGTCATGAAAAGGAACTGTTGGACTATTATGACCGCAGCAATAGTGACTGTTGTGCATACATCAGTACACTGGTTCGCAGCTCATAAATCAACACCATTCTGACAAAATGATTCTGAAATGGCAGAAAAAAATGTGGAGACAGAAGTAGGGTCAGTCCATACACGCCATATTTAAAAAAACTTTTACAAATAATCTTTCTTTATCTAACGAATTAGGAAAGCTCAGCTGATGAATCCACCCCTAACGCAGGAGTTTCTAAAATGCAGCCGATACAGATTGATACACTCAAACCCTTCTGTGAAAATGGAGTACAGAGCGCATGCAGCAACGTGAACCTACCTTGCTGCGCGCTGCTTATTTTGATTTTTATGACTCTTGTTGCTACAGAAACGTGTAAATATTGTGTTTGTTGAGGAGTGATGATTGTTTTTGGTCTGTGCTAATTGTGTGTATCATGGCATCAGACAACATCTCTATTCACTTTTCCAGTTGGACTGCACATTAGTTTTTGTATAGAATTTTTTTTTTCGTTGTTGTACAACCACTCTCCTGACTCCTGCAGGATCACGTCGAGACCCCCAAGTGGAACGTGACTCTCAGGTTAGGAAGCCCTGTTATAAATGAGTCGTATTCTTGTCTACGTGGGCAGCTAAATATTCGGCTAAAGATCAGGAAAACATCAGTTCTTTTGTTTGACTTTAATATTTTTGCTGGCAATGAGAATGAGACATTCTTTCTTCATCTCCTCCAGACGTTCTGCATGTACATTCTCCCAAAATGTCTCTTCAAGGAAAAAAGGTGTACCAGGGACATCTAAAATATACAACCTTCCACACTGCCCAGGGGCGGAAACCATTACCAACACTGGCCGCAAAAAGAATAGACCACTTAAGATGTGCCATTATTCTACAGTCTGGGATACAAATGTGGAACAGTCCTCACTACTGCCCCCTGTGGAACTGCCATCATATCTTTCAAATTTACCATTCCACCTTAAATGGTGCAGAAGTTATATTCTTGTCCCAACCAATTAGCTGTACTTATTAAGGTGAAAGTAAATGTTCAAATAAAACACTAAACATTTGCGGGAGGAGCTTGGATAGATCAGTTTGTGTTTGTGGAAACATACCAGAGCACACAGAAGGTCCACAGCCTCCAGGATGAGCTCCTGGTGACCGATACGGGACACACCCAGATCCTCCAGCTCCTGATGGGTGATTCTCAGCAGCTGGTCTCCGCCCACTTTCTCTCGCTCAAAGTTCTTAATGTATTGCTGCAGACAGTCATCCAGCCCTGGGGAGAGACAGAAGGAGAGAGAGAGAGAGAGAGAGAGAGAGAGAGAGAGAGAGAGAGAAGAAGAAGAAGAAGAAGAAGAAGAGATTATGATCCAGTCGATCAGTTTAAGGATGTCCTGATAAGGTGGAATGGAAATTTGAAATGGAAAATGTAGGGGTCACAAAGTAAATGCTGCATTATTTAAGGTGGAACTGATAGTTTTTGTAGCAGTAGTGTCACAGTCACACTGCTTCAGGGACGCGGAGGTTGTGGGTTCAAGTCCCACTCCGGGTGACTGTCTGTGAGGAGTGCGGTGTGTTCTCCCTTTGTCTGCGTGGGTTTCCTCCGAGTGACTGTCTGTGAGGAGTGTGGTGTGTTCTCCCTGTGTCTGCGTGGGTTTCCTCCAGGTGACAGTCTGTGAGGAGTGTGGTGTGTTCTCCCTGTGTCTGCGTGGGTTTCCTCCGAGTGACTGTCTGTGAGGACTGTGGTGTGTTCTCTCTGTGTCTGCGTGGGTTTCCTCCGAGTGACTGTCTGTGAGGAGTGTGGTGTGTTCTCCCTGTGTCTGCGTGGGTTTCCTCCGGGTGACTGTCTGTGAGGAGTGTGGTGTGTTCTCCCTGTGTCTGCGTGGGTTTCCTCCGAGTGACTGTCTGTGAGGAGTGTGGTGTGTTCTCCCTGTGTCTGCGTGGGTTTCCTCAGAGTGACTGTCTGTGAGGAGTGTGGTGTGTTCTCCCTGTGTCTGCGTGGGTTTCCTCCGAGTGACTGTCTGTGAGGAGTGTGGTGTGTTCTCTCTGTGTCTGCGTGGGTTTCCTCCGAGTGACTGTCTGTGAGGAGTGTGGTGTGTTCTCTCTGTGTTCACGTGGTTCTCGCCTTGTGCCCAGTGACTCCGGGTAGGCTCCGGACCCACCGCGACCCTGAACTGGATGAGTGGTTACAGACAATGAATGAATGAATAAATGAATTATTATGTGATGTGCTCGTCCAGATGGTTTGGATAGTGAGGGTGAGAGGAACCAGGGGTCAACATGCCTAAATAAATAAATGAATAAATAAATAAATAACCGTTATGGATGTATGGGTAGCACAGATTAATTAATCTGGGCACTGAATCGATTTTACCCAGGGTTCCCTGAGTTAAAAAAAATCCTAATATTCCTATGAAATAATCCCATTCATTAAATATTATTTGTTATATAAAATGTTTGGAAATTGTGGGATATTAATAGAACAGGAAAATGCTGCTGCATTGTTAGCACTGATGCTATCAGGTAAAAGAGGAAGACAATGGATTTCCCAAAACACCTTCCTATGTCATGGCTGAGGCCATCACACAACATCCGCTCTCGCTCCTCTCATCTATCTCTGTCTGAACCCCGAGATAACACTGACTCTACACACTGCTGAGATGAGTAGATTCCTGCTGGAGTCTCGTTCTGTCCCTGCCACACTCACACATGTCCATCACAGAGACACTGAGTGACAGCCACGTCACACACACACACACAGTGCACACACTGACTTGTAAAAACACCGCTTCCAAAGCGAGCAGTGTGGTTTTCCACTGTCATAAACAACTACAGTACAGATGCATTCTGTTCACCAAAGGTGAAATGAGGTAAACACACCCTCAGTGGGAAAATCAACAGATTTAAAATGCAACCATGAGCCTTTAAACTTACACTGCATTCATTAAGCAGCGAGCGAACAGTCAGTTATTGCAGTTGATGGGTTGGAAGCAGGAAAAATGAGCGTGCAAAAGGATCTGAGCCACTCTGACAAGCGTTCATTGTCCTTCATTTGAACGCTTTTGGTAGGTGCTAACAACCACACATTGGGATCACCCCAGAAGAGCTGCCCTTGTGGAGATGCTCTGACCATAACTGTATGACCGTTACAGACTGACCCATGTCAAAAATGCTAATATTTGCATACCCAGCTTTTCCTGCTTCTAACACATCAACAGAAACTGACTGTTCACTTGCTGTCTAATGCAACCCTGCAACGCGACCCTGAACTGGATAAGCGGTTACAGATAATGAATGAATGAATGATTATTCAACCCCTTTACCACATGTGAACACGGTTATTTCTGTTCTTAATGAAATATCCCTGGCACCTGGTCAAAATACCACAAGGATCTAACACCACACCAGCATTCTTCGCCTGTCTAAATTGCCCTGTTTCAGTGTCTGTTCCTTTAAATGAGAATGAGCCACAGCTCAGTTCAGTGTGAAAGCCTGGGAGTGAGAAGCGAAGAGCAGAAGCTATGGATTTTAGCCGTTTTGGCCCAGTTCTCATTTATTCTGTTTTTACTCAATGCTCTTATCCCTCCACTCCATTTGTCCAGCTCTGTGATTGGAGAGACGTGGGTGAAGAGGCAGGACAACAGTGTCTGCACAATACGAAAGGCTACATAAAACAGCTCTTTTTAATCCTGTGTTGTCAGACTTGGGCAGCTGACAACAAGTTTGAGAGTTGGTTGGCTCCAAATCCCCAAATTAATGTCCATTAATTTTTTGTATACTTTTTTTGTCTCTTTCCATTCATTACCTCTTAAAACAGATCTGAGCTCAGTATCTCAACTTCTCGTATGCTAATAACTACATTAATTGGGTAATAACTAGCCCTAGTTTAGCTGAACAGACACACACACACACACACACACACACACACACACACACACACACACACACTGTGTTATACTGAAACTCTGGGGCTGAAAACATTGAGTCATCACTGCCCTCCAGATCAATGCAAAATGCCTCATCAGCAATTCTCCGTCCAAGCCCCGGTGCAGTGGCCGGGTCTGACACGACCAAACGGCAAATATCTCCGGCGCCACGCCACCTTAAAATGCAGTCCTCAACATTATTCCTGATTATGTCTGGGACTTCAGGCCAAGTCTGCTCGGGGAGACACTCTGTGCCACCTTAATTTGGGCTGCACTGTGCACGCCTGGACCTTATATCATAATTAAAAGTGTCCACCTGTGTCAATTACTCGTTAGTCCGATCAGTGCATAGTTTACAGCCGCCGAAGGACCGCCTTAAAGCGGCAGAACCCAACCTTTAAAGTGTTCTCTTCTGTGGTTTCTATGTTTCTCGAATATAAACCACACTATTGTTCTAAGCTGACTTCAGGGAGGGATAAGATACCAAACAATAAATAAGATCCCTTTAAACAAACACTGGAATGAGCTGAATGGTCCCTGCTCCTGTTGTCCAATGCATTTCAGTGTGAGCTCATACTCCACTGTGTTCTACTACATTCTGAACCCAATAAGAAATGATTTTCACTCGGTCCCCGGTTACTGCAGGCCGCCGAAAAACAGCCGAGAGCTCACATAAATCAAACTAATGAAGCTCCTGTCACTATTCACGCCACTAAGAGAGCAGCTAAATGAACGAGTGCATGGCTGTGTAGTACTAGAACCCAAAAAAGGAGGAAAAAACAGAGTTAGAGAGAGAGAGAGAGAGAGAGAGAGAGAGGGAGAGAGAGAGAGAGAGAGATATCCCAATTTGGCTCTGCAGTTTCATAAAAGACATCAGTCAGTGTGCCACAACTGTGTTAGGCATGCACATAATGCAGTCACACACACACACACACACACACACACACACACACACAGTGGCAGAGTGTACACACTGACAGACGGCATTTGTCAGCCCTTGGCATTCGTGTCAGTCTGTTTAATGCCTTCATATCTCCACCCCACGCCCACTGCAACTGTTCATCTAGCACAGGGCCCATTACAGACTCATACAGTGTGTGTGTGTGTGTGTGTGTGTGTGTGTGTGTGTGTGACCAAATGTCTTTTCAATGGAAAACCAAAGAAAAAACAACAAAAGCACCATGTCTCATTATTTAAGTGAATAACTGTTTACTGGTCACTGAGGTTAGGTTAGGAGACAGGTGTTAGGTTTAAAACACACTTGTTATATAAAGATTCATAGGCCATGTGATACATAGCATATATTACATTCAGGTAACCACACACACACACACACACAGTGGGAAAAAAAAGTGGGCTTGTAACTGGAAGGTTGCAGGTCAGGAGCAAGGTCTTGAGCAAGGCACCTAACCCACAACTGCTCCTCAGACACCGTGGCTAGGGCTGCCCACTGCTCTGTGCATGTGTGCTCACTGCCCCCTAGTGTGTGTTCACTAGTGTGTGAGTGTGTAAATGTGTTTCACTGCACGGATTGGCTTTAATGTGGAGAACAAACTTCTCTGTGTGCATTGATTTTATTTATTAATTTATTTATTTTTTAATGGAACTCACTTAGGACTCCCTCACTCACGTTCACAATCATTCAGTCAATCAAATTTATTTTCACACACACACTCACACACACTTATTCACGGTAAGAAAAGGCTTTGCCAGGAGCTGCTATTTCTCACACACATTCACATCTATGGACTGCTCCATGAGAGAGGCCTTGTATCGCCTGGCGATCGCTGGCCTTAAAGTGATTAGTGTCTTCCACGTGTTTGTGTGTGTGTGTATGAGTGTGTGTGCGAGAGAGAGAGAGAGAGAGAGAGAGAGAGAGAGAGAGAGAGAGAGAGAGAGAGAGAGAGAGAACCGGGGCCGTTAATGGTGTATTAATTGGTTGTTAATTGTATGTTTTAGCTAAAAAAGTGCAGGCATTTGGTCTGAAGGACATTCTCCAGGGTAAAGAAAGAAAGTAAGTAAGAAAGAAAGAAAAAAAGAAAGAAGGGCACAAGAAAGACTGGGACAAAGAAAGGAGAGAATAAAAAGAATATTTAAGAGAGAAGAGAAAGAGGGAGGACAGAGCAAAAGAACGATAAACTGAAGGAGGCAGAGCAGGAAGATTAATAAGAGCAAGAGAGACAGAGAAAGAGGGAAATATAGACAGGGAATGAGGTTAAAAAAGAGACAGAGAGAGAATATGAACAAGAGTGGGGGGAGAGAGAGAGAGAGAGAGAGAGAGAGAGAGAGAGAGAGAGAGAGAGAGAGAGAGAGACCTTGTGAAAGTGAATGTTAATCTGCATCATTTATCACTGTCAGAGGCAGCAGTGTCCAGATACGCAGCATACAGATCAGGACACGGAGAAAAGACATAAATGGAGCAAATAAACGCAGTCTCTCTCTCTCTCTCTCTCTCTCTCTCTCTCTCTCTCTCTCTCTCTCTCTTTCACACACACACACACACACACACAGACAAACAGGGGTATTTTATCTGGGAATAAATGGCCCCCTACTCCAGGCCAAGTAGTGTGAGATTAATTCATCTCTGTGGTGGATTATTAATGCACCCAGGACATAATTTACAGTTCATACAGCTTTTAACACACACATACATACCCACACACACCAACACTCTCTCTCCCTCTCTCTACACTCATGGGAGTAGTTAGAGAACATCAATTTTGTTACAGTGCATCATTGAAGAGCTGGCAATGTGACTGAATAAATTTACGAAGTCACATAAATAGTTAACTCTATAGAGACAGGGAAAGACAATGACAGCTTGAACAAGGGCACATACATATTCACTGCATCACTACAAAGCATCACTGACTGAAGCATGAAACCCTGTGTATGGCGTTAAAGGGTTAAAAACTGTGTATGGCGCCCCCTTGTGGGCCTGTCGTTAGTCTGTTAAACATGAGTGAGTGTATGAGTTATAAGACTTTTCCTTGAGCTTCTCTTAATCTGAGTTTAGACAAAGACCATACATATGTGGCCAATATGCAAATGTACAGTAGATAACATCAGAGAGGACTTTTATAAAGTGAGAATGATAAAATGGATCAAAACATGAACTACTGGAGGAACTTAAAGGATATTTTGTTCTCAGTTGTTTTTGAAAGATTTTGTGTAAACCGTAAAGTCACATGGAAATGCTGCATGGGGATTTCACTGGGTAAAGCCAATCTCTCACACACACACACACACACACACACACAGGAGAAAAGAGTAGACATGCTTTGTTCCAGTGCAATATTTATACCATATAGTCAATGCTGGTCAGTCAAACCCCTGAAAAAAGGAAGACAACGGAGAAGAGGTCAGCGCATGGTCAGTGCTGAGCCACAGAAGAACCCTCCAGTGTTTATTTAAGTCTCGCCGCATATTAAAGCCAAAGTAGCCTCCACTGTGTCCTGCAGAGGAGAATCTAAAGCCTGGTTTAGCTGGACTTTTTGAGAAACTAGAGCATGGAGGAACCTCCCTTTAGCCTTTCCAGCTCCCTTTAACGCTTCGGCCTCCATCCTGGAGGGCTACCTATGGCTCCTAAGCACAACTATGGGGATGGTTGCCGTAGCGACAGACCAAATCTCTTAAGAGTTCGTGCCGAGACGAAGGGAAACCCTTGAAGAGAGCGCTTGAACCCGGCTCTTAGCTGTGGGCTTTCTTGTATGGGCACAAAAAAGCCGGAAGGCGAAGCCTGTTAACCCCCTCTATACACACAGTACACAGCGAGACCTAACATAGCTGGGCATAAGCCGTGAACCCACACCATCCCATGTGCACACTTTGCTTGATAAGACTCCCCATGTGTTCAACAGACCCCGCCCCTCATTGTCACAGGAGTGGTGTAGCGGAGTGTGGGTGTGTGTGAGAGGAAGGCCGTTTTTTATTTAATGGATCAGTCTCTAATCAGGGGTTGATTAGGTGTGGAAACAGCTTCAGGACAGAGTCATTAGATTCATCAACTGAAGTTATATAAAAATGTCAAATGTTACCAGGTCACTATCATTTTATTTATTTTTATTTATTTATTTATTGGCTATAAAAATTAAATAATCTTCCTGCTCCAATTTTTCATAACTCTACACAGATGTACGCATTCTAGTCATTTGTAAAGGTCAATAACAGCAGGTAATTACCATGACTATCTAATTAATAAGTAAATAAATAATTGAACAATTTGTTTAACGCACTTGATATACATCATTTTACAAAATAAAAGTTCAAGCAGTAACTGGACAATGTCAGGATCAGCACAACATTCAATACCCTATCCATTTAACACTTGTTTTGTTTCCTACCTCTCTCCCAAAGTTACATAGGGCAGTTTCTGCAGTGCCGAACCCATCTACAGAGGCCCTGTTTACCTTATTACAGATAAGGGATGCATCACAATTTTTAATGCAAAAATACTAACTAATGTTGTTATAAACCAATCAGATGGCAGGGTTTTCGGGCCCATTTGTGTGTGTCTGAGAGAGAGTGAGTGAGTGACAGGTCATTTACTGCAGTGGTCACTGTGAGGCAGGCAGATGTGCTCTGGCCTTGTGTGGACAGCTACCTGCTCTGAGAGATTAGAAAATCTTCTCCCACTCGTGTCCTCTCCTGTCCTTCATCCTCGTCCTCGTCCTCCTGCTCTACACTCATTAATCCTCACTGAGTCAAAGCGGGATATGGATCTGAAGAGTCTGAAAATCTCCCTGAACTCCACTGCAGGTCACTTGGATTTGTTATCTGATTTTTACACTGCGTTCAGGGGGTTCTATTTACTCCAATCTACACTCCTCACAAGCACTGCTCACTAGCAGCTCAACAAACTCACTCACTCAGCACTGAGTCTAAATCTGTGAGTAAATAAGAATATTTACTTGAGACATTTTCTCAAGTCTAAAGTTCTCATCAGGCAAGAAACTCCTTCCTCTTTTTTATTGGCTCACAGTAAACGGGAACACCTCCCTCTTTTTTATTGTCTCACAGTAACACGGGAACACCTCCCTCTTTTTATTGGCTCACGGTAACACGGGACCATCTCCCTCTTTTTTATTGGCTCACAGTAACACGGGAACACCTCCCTCTTTTTTATTGGCTCACAGTAACATGGGAACACCTCCCTATTTTTTATTCGCTCACAGTAACACGGGAACACCTCCCTCTTTTTATTGGCTCACGGTAACACGGGACCATCTCCCTCTTTTTTATTGGCTCACAGTAACACGGGAACACCTCCCTCTTTTTTTATTGGCTCACAGTAAAATGGGAACGCCTCCCTCTTTTTTACAGTATGTCGGGAACTACTCCTTTTTTTATTGGCTCACAGTAAAACAGGAACACCTCCCTCTTTTTTATTGGCACACAGCATAATTTTTAATTGTCCACAACCCAAACCTTTAGTCTGGTGATGTCACTTGGTATTAGAAAAAAACAGAAAAAAGACTTCTTGCTATTAAACTTTGCTGTCCCTGCTCCTTGAGCTACCACGGGGTGATAAAACCCCCACTCTGTTCACTCAGTACTCATTGGCAATGCTGTGATAAAATGTGATACCACCTAATGTAAGATCAGCCTCATCTGGAAAAATGATATATGAACACTGAGTAAATCTTAGAAACAAATCCTCTCTAACACAATCATCCGCTAATGTAAAAAACCTGAAATGGTGAGAGGACCCTGTTACAAGTGGCTCATCTGTTTTTATGGCAGCTATTAAAATGAGGCGGCATTACTGTAATGTTTGCTGAGTAAAGTGTCAAAGTGCCACGGTGGGGATCTCTTGTCTGTATCACGGTCGCAGGCAGGATGATGTGCTTTGTTGCGTTTAACAAAGTGCTGTCGAAGGCCGTGCTTATTGCTAAGCATTAAAACGGCTCTGGTTAGAGGCCCAGTGCTGTATATGTGTGTGTATGTGTGTGTGTGTGTGTTCCTGTATATTAGTGTTCCTTTGTGTGTGTTCCTGTATGCGTGTATTTGTACCTGTTTGTTGGACGGATCTCTCTATACTGCAGAGAGCTGTACCTCTGTGCCGACTTCTATAGAATGACTCAGCGCTGACTCACACCCTTTACACCCACTAACCGCACATAAACACACTTTTACACACTTTCACAGGAGGGAAAAGTCGCCCAGAGCCAAAAGCCTCACACCCACACAGCCGCCCGACAAGGCATCAGCTCAGGCCATAGCACCGTGTGTGTGTGTGTGTGTGTGTGTGCGCGCGCTCCACTGAAAAATGTGTGCACTCATTAATATGCACAAGTCTTTCAACGTCTCCTTCCCCCTCTATCCATTTCTCTATTTCAGCAGCAGATTGGAAAATTCCACTCAAGCACAAGCACAAGCACAAGCACTGTTACTTCAGAGAAAATCGACTTCATTAGAAGCTAAATTGTTGGCCGAGAGCTGGGTTGTGCTTACTTTCAGGCGTGGAGGAAGGGTCCTCAGTATCCCACCATAACTAAGAGTATGGCTATGGCTATTTCTAATAATGTAGAATAATAATATCACTGCAGAAAACAACTCAATACCTTTCAAATAAATAAATAAATAGACTGTGTGTACTTCTTTTAAAGTAAAGATGAGTATATTTTCAGTTTACTTTATAATGTACTTTTCAGTGAAATATTAAACAGTTTTCTATGAGTGTACTCAGCTTATACTGAACATGTATTAAGAAAAATACATAAATGTGACTGAGAAATGCTTAAGAAAATTATAATTAAGCATTTTTGCATTAAACGTAAAGTTTAAATATATGTGGCTTACAGTTTGGGGAGGAATAGCTAAGAGTTAACCGTGCAGGGGTGGAACTATACAGTGACACACAAACATAACCTTCCCAGCTTTGAGCAACATGATTTCAAGCCAAAAACAGACCAAAACTACTAAAACATTGTCTTATTTATGATTAGGACACATTGCTTTATCATAAATTATAGTTACTGTATGTTCACTATGTGAGCATCTATCCACTGGTGGCGCTGTTTCACTACATTGACTCAGAGTCTGCTATGAACCCAAAGAAAAGTAATGAAGACAGCAGAGGTTTCTGTTCATTAAGAACATCCAAAATAATCTGCTATTCTTACTTTCTGGTTTCTTTCTACTTTCTGTAGAGTTATGCAAAGTTTTAAGCTGAGTATAAGGTACATAGTACGTAGTTTATTTTTTAGGTCATAATGAAACTACAGTACACAATAAAGCTTAGGCAGCACCAAATGCCAGACCTCGGTTCAGACCTGATCCTGTCCGGATCCATGATCAATCGCTGATTCATTAATGAGAATAAATAATGACATTCATGGTGCGTTGTACTTTTTAGTTGGTCGCAGCAACAGAAAACATGTGCAGACAATGCAGTTAAAACTAGAGATGCATGAATACTGATACTGGTATTCATGTACTCATACTTGTAATCACAAACGAGGCTCCGATACCAACATCCAATACTTTGTGCCTAGTGTACGTTGCTACGCTAATCAACAGACGAATTAAAAGGTTGCTGATCTGGAATTATTTCACAGTCAGTGATGGCAACCCAAGCAAAGCGGACTGCAGGGCGAACCCTAGAGCAGTGAGTACGCCGCGCTGTTTTGACTGTCCTCGAACAAGGTGGATTTTTCTTCACTCAGAGTGTATTTTCCTTTCGGTAAATGTTTTCCTGTTTGCAAGAGCACTGTTCGTTGCCTGATGTGCTTTTTCCTCAAACTAAATTATTTTCTCTGCTTGCAAATTTTGAATTGGATCCAACACCATAGATCAGCACATGGTATTTATGCATCCCTGGTTAAAACACTAACATGGCATGACTGAACTAAGCCAACATTATTGTTTGTTTACCTTGTGGGGCCAGTTCACTAGAGAGAGCAAGAGGGACATGAGTATAATCACAGTAGGGTTTGCTTTAAAATGAGCAAAACTGATACAGAAAAATGAATGAAAAAATGTCAAAGTGTAAGCGCTTTTTCCAAAAGAGAAAAGTTTTAATTCTGAAGATTTAGCCTTGATTTATTTAACTTTTAATCTGGCTTATTGGTAAAAAGAGCTAAACGACATTATATCGTATTAGTTTTAAACCTTGGCTAGAAGGACATTTTACGAACTGGAGCTCATTCATTCATTCATTATCTGTAACCGCTTATCCAATTCAGGGTCGCAGTGGGTCCAATCACTGGGCGCAAGGCGGTAATACACCCTGGAGGGGGCGCCAGTGCTTCACAGGGCAACACAGACACACGTTTGAGTCGCCAATCCACCTACCAACGTGTGGACTGTGGGAGGAAACCGGCGCACCCGGAGGAAACCCACGCGGACAACACACCAACTCCTCACAGACAGTCAGACGGAGCGGGAATCGAACCCACAACCTCCAGGTTCCTGGAGCTGTGTGACTGTGACACTACCTGCTGCGCCACCGTGCCGCCCTAAAACTGGAGCTGGAGCTCATTTGATTTTAATTGAATACCCCTGCTCTACAGCCAAAAACACTGAAGTCATTCAGAACCGAGTGATCTAAGATGTCTCTTCCCAGAAAACCAACCACTTGTAAATATTCACAGCGGTGAAGGTGAAAGTGAACTCACTGTGGACACAGGTTGTATGACCTTTGTATAAAATATCTGATGAGAAGGCGTTGCCCTATCTCTCATCCCTAGTCCAGGGGCAGGTCTGAGAACCACTGTCAGATGGAGACTTCAGGCCCAGCGAAGACTGTTCGCTAATGAGTCGGGACCATATTTCGAGATCTGTGCTGCTGACATTCACACTTGATGGATGGCAGCGATTAATGGCTGCAGTAGCTGGAGTGTGGTGTGTGTTAGATCAGTGACGAACAGAGCCGGAGCCCAGAGCTGCTTGAAGTTCTCGGAGGATCTCCAGAGCTCCAGGTGGACGCTGACGACCAGAAGCCTTTTTAACTTTTAAGCAGAAGCCGACAGGGTTTTCGCTCTGGTTTTAATATTCAAATACAGGCAAAGCTAAGCCTATTAGCGAGCAGCGACTTGGTATAATGACAGTGTCAGTCCTGTACGGAAAAAGACTGCCGCCTTCATGTAGGCTGACATTCATTTGAAGCTCTAATGCATTGGCGCTGAACTCATCGACATTCCCCCCACTCAGGTCTCCACTTGTATATTCCGGTTGGTTGTTTCTAAACTCTTTCACCATTAGAAGACAGTTTGTGGTGGTGCTAGCTTAAATGGCTTGACATAAAGATGAAAGGCTGAATAAAATCCTTCCCCCAGCTCTGCCGCTATAGCCGTGTGATATATGAAGGTGCGTTAGTTGCTTTGGTGATCGGAATTGTTTTCACTACCTCTACCTCTTTAAAGTGGGTGATGTTTGCTGGGTAATGATGGTGCCTGCCCCTGCTGACTCTGCTGGTGTCGCTCAACACTCAACACTCTCTCTCTCTCACACACACACCCCTTTTGTCTCCAGCCTGGATATTTTCAGTATCCCAGGCTTGTCTCCCGGGTGTGTCCTATGGGAACACATGAATAGAATATTATATTTCACATGACATGTGGTTGATGTGGGTAAGGCAAGGCTCTGTAAAAGATGTGTGTTCTCACATGTGTTTGTGTGTGTGTGTGTGTGTGTGTGTGTGTGAGAGAGAGAGAGAGAGAGAGAGAGAGAGAGAGAGAGAGAGTGAGAGAGCTTACAGGCCTTTTCAAAAGTAAATTAAAAAATACTCTATTTATTTCCCCCTAGGTTTACTCTACCGTTTGCAGTCCAGAAGACGTGGTTAGCACTTGAGTTGCTGTGCGCTAATCTCAGAAAGGTTTTCCTCCTCAGGCTTTTATTTTGGAATAGAATGAAGTCGTTGCTTTGACTTTTACTTTTATTTCTAATGAACTATTACTTCATATCACTGAAACTACTTTAGCTTCAGTAACTGATAAAAAAGGCAACCGTTCCTTTTCCCAGCTCGTGGAAGCAGCTAGCCGTCTGGCAAAGGAACCCTAGCGTATCTTTTAAAAGTGTCTTCGAGCTAAAATCAGAGTTGCCCCGCCTCCTTATCCGAGTCTCTCCAATCAACGCTCAAAGGATGAGGTTCCACAGAGCAAAACATAAAATACAAGTGTTGAGAAATAAAAGAACTGACATATTACAAAGCAAACGAGAAGGAAGAAGAAATAGAGCTGAGTGGAAATGACCAAAGCCCAGAGCTTCTCTCTATTGAGCTGTGGCTCATTCTCATTTAAAGGTAGAGTAGCTGAAACCTGCCTTTCTGAACAGGGCTCTTTAGACAAGGGGAGAACGCTGCTGTGGTATTGGATCCTTGTGTTATTTTGACCAAAGCGTGTCAGTAATATTTCATTAAAACCCCAGAACTGTTTTCACTTGCGGAAAAGAGATGAGAATATGTCACAATTCAAATGTGTTGTCCTCCTTATTCAGACTTACTATTGAGTACGCTTTCCTATTTGTTTAATAACAATGTCACCCACAGCTTTGACTGACATCTTCAGTTTCGTGCTAGTTCTAGATGTCCACCAGATGACCCTAGCACCACTCCTCTGCACTAGAGTAGGAAAACACCAAAAATACACTGGACAGAGGTTGCTCCAGGACCAGGGCTGGGAAGTGCCACCTCCTCCCAGTGGCCTTCGTAGTGCCTTGGGCCAGTAAATCCACGGCCTGCAAAGCCACAGTTCCTGCTTCTATTTCCAACCAGTAACTCCACCCTCGCCTCTGATGACTTGAGGGTAAACGGCTGGGTTTCAGAACTGGGATTACAACGGCTAGGAAACATTACTACACCATTTCAGTTTAGACAGCTACACTCTATAGGTCTGTCCCAAAAGCTAGTGAGCTAACTAAGTAGGCAGCGCTCAAACGGTCAGCTGTCCTCATGAGGCAGGTTCTTGAGACAATCTTGTTAGAGAGCTATTACATCACGGCTTGTTCCCGCTCACTGCACGCAACCGGTGTTTACTGACCTCAGCATTTCAACGCAATAGACTCTTCCCATATTTATCGCCATTTTACGTATTTTTGCTCTGGGAGAACAACAAAATAGATGGGAGTTGTGCTGGCATTGCATCATGGGATAGCCTTCGTGCCAGATTTAGGGATCTCAGTAGGCAGCATAATGAGGAACCTAAGAATTGGGATCGCTTCAGACTAGAAATTGGTACTTCTATTTGATGACAAGGTGAAAGTGTTAAACTGTCCACAGATGTAAATGACTGGGTGAATGTGTGATGGACTGGCGCCCAGGGTGTGTTCTTGCCCTGCATTCATTAATTCCAGGTAAACTCTGAACCCACTGCGACTCACTCCAGGATGACCCAGTTACAAATAAATGAATGAATTAATTAATGTATTTATTTATTCCCTAATCTATCATTATGCATATTTATGATAAATGATTTAAGCGTAAACACAAATCAGCGTCCACATCATTAACAGCAGATGGGTACGAGACGTGCACGCTTAAAATTCTGAAATGGTCCCAAACATTTGAACTAAATATTTATCACAATTCGGAGCGGTTTTGCCGCAGTAAATTATGAGTAATCGGTGGAGGCATTTGGCTGCTCTCGGTTGCTGATCCTTCAACAGCAAAGATCCACAAATATCACTCGTCCATTGCAAATATTTCAACTACAGAAGCTTGGTGAAAGCCGAGAAGGGCAGGCCTGGGGTCCGCTGTACTGTGGGCTCAGAAGCCTGTGGACACTCCCTTATAATCACTGAATTCAGCAATGGACCAAGCTTTTATGCTCTCTATAGAAACGCATGAAAGGGCAGCTGTCCACGATCCTAAGGTCATCACGCCCAATGCTAAGTGTGTGCCAGAGTAGACGCCATAGTATCGGGCTGGAAGCAGTGAAACTGCATTCTCTGGAAAGATGGTGCCTCATTCTTTGGAATGAGCTGGTGCAGAGTTTGTAATAGTTACATAGAGTTGATATTTATATTTTTTTCCAAACTCTTCATCTGACTGTTGTGGGAGAAGCTGCAGCCCACTGTCTGTTTAGAATTCAATTAGGTCTTAATCCCAAAGTCAGTGAACAAATCCCTGGGGGAACCCCCCCCCCCCACACACACACACACACACACACACTTGTATTTGTGAATTATGCAGACATTACAACAGTTTTCATTGTTTTTGTGGAGACTTACCATGAACTTTTCCATAAATACAACTAGCTTAACCCTAACCCTAATCTTAACTCAACCTTTAACCACGTCTTCACCTTAAAATGTAATGATTACATTGTGGGGACCAGCTCATGTTTACCACAAGGAAG
Organism: Hoplias malabaricus; assembly: GCF_029633855.1. Lineage (NCBI taxonomy): Eukaryota > Metazoa > Chordata > Actinopteri > Characiformes > Erythrinidae > Hoplias > Hoplias malabaricus. The sequence goes on from NC_089800.1 coordinate 19,363,827, forward strand.
ACAAGTCCCCATATTGTTACGTTTAAACAAGTTTGTGTCCCCACAATGTGACATAATCCTGGTTTACGCGTACACACACACAGAGTAACCTTTCAACAGAGTCACCAACTGTTGCATTCCTGCTTCTATAGGATTAAAGCACATTTGCTCACATCATGTTACAGAGAAAACACTAACGTGTTACACAACGGGAGCCGCAGTTCTGAGCAAAGCCAATTCGTGTGTTTCTGTTCATATAAAATACAAAAAAGAGCATTTTAACACGGACCGAATGCACGTCGTCCACACACACAGATCGCTCTCACTAATGGACCTAATGTCATGAGTCGGCCTTCACATGGGTTATGGAATGTGCTGTCTGGGCCAGACGTGGGCCAATGACGACATCTGGCACGATGTAAAGTGGATCTGTGGCTGAGTTGAGGTAGTAGCCAGACTCACCCGGAGTCAACACAGTCATTTCAGGCCAAACGTTGGCCATAAGCGAACTGCAGATATGCCACATTTGAGCCAAATATTCCTCGCCATCCGGGTACCATCTCCCTGCCTGATTAATCAAATGTTTAAGAAAGATCTGGAAATCGATTAGTAAATGAGGACCGCTTTCTACCACTACTCTCTCCTAGTTAACTGACAGCAGAGGGCGCTGTAAAACATGTTTTGAGCTTTAAGACCAGAAGCTCTGGTCTTAAAGGAGACATTCTCGTGCTTTTTACACAAGGGAACAGTCCTGAAACATATGAGACAAGCTTTGGTCAAATCCACAAAGATCAAACACCACAGCAGCGTTCTCCCGCTGACTAAGCAGCGCTGTTTATGACGTCAGTTTACAGCGACTGTTCCTTTAAATCAGAATGAGCCTCTGTTCACCCCGAGCAGAGCACATAGCGGTTTCATAAGCTGAAAGATACGCTCATCTTGCTGCTGTAGTGTGATGTCATTTAAGTCAAGAGGCGTGATGGTATTAACTGATTATTTACAAAATAATGTTGCAAAGCAGTGATGCACAATATATCGGCGGCCGATAAATTATTTGCTGAAATGTGGATATTTTTAGCTATTGTTATCGGTCCGATATTGGACGATATTACAACCGATAATTCTGTGCCTTTTTTGTTCTTACGGATACACACTGACATCTGTAACTACACAACTATGTCTACCGTGAGGACGTTCTTCAGTTTCTGGGATAAAATTTCTTTATTAAAGAGTCATTCAGAGTCTGAATTTATTACTGAAATAACTTGATAAACGATTACAAACACTCTCCCTCGCCCCCCAAAACAAACCCGGTGCTGCACTAATTAGCGCCCCTCTAGAAACCATTCATGCGGAACCCGCAATAAATCTTTGACAAAAGTATAAAAGAACTACATCTAATAAACTTAAAGAATACAATAAAAAAAGTACAGAAATGTACAAATACGGAAGAAAAGGTTTGTCCTGTGACAACCCACGATAAAAGAATTTGTTTGACTTTCCAATTTGTAATTATCCTTTTAATTACAAAAGGATTAAATAATCGGTTGTTAATATCTGCATCAGCTACTCCAAAGTGCTAATTATCGGTTATCGTATTTCCCCAAAAAATTCTAAATCGGTGCATCCCTATGGCAAAGTATGGATTACCAAATTTGGCTGAAATGTTAATCCCTAGGTTAAGCATGATTTTTTAAATGTGCTTTATTAGAGGTGTTAGTGTTCTCCTCCAAGCGCACTGAGCTGTCCACTGCTCACAGTAGCACTGTGTGATTGGGGAGTCCTAGGAAATGTGCGGATCTGGTAGTGGTACTTAACATGCTGCTGTGCACTGGGGTTCAGTTCCCTTCTTGGGTAAGCACACTACGCCACACCAGTAAGAGTTTGGGAGTGAGATTTCTGTGTTTGTGTGTGTGTGTGTGTAGTTCAGAGACACTACAACAATAACAGAAAAAGGAACGCTCTCCCACACCTAAGAGCTTTATTCTCCCCCCACCCACACCGCTCTAACACCCCCTCAGCAGCCAGCCTCTGGGACACAACAGAGAACCCCAGCCTTTCTCTCATTCTTTTAACCCTTTATTCCCCCTCTTTTTATTCCCTCTCTCTCTACCCCCCACCCCCAAGCTCCCCGTCTCTTTCTCCCATTCTATCCCTTCAACCATTTCTTTCCTCTCTCCCTTTGCATCTTCCTTCCTGCTCTCACTCAGTTTTTCTGTCTTATTCTTCCCTCTTTTCCACACTCACTTACTCTTGTCTAGTCTCTTGTCACTGTCATTTACATCCCTTGCTCATCCCTCCTTACCTCCTTATATCACTCCTCTCTCCACTTCTGCATCCCTCTTCATCTGTCTCTTAGTTTCACTGCGAGGGATTGTCCTCTCTTCCCCATATTTCTCTTTCTCTCTTCCTTCTCATGCTCCATTCTTTCAACCACTCTCTTCTTTTTCTGTTTCTTCACAAGTTTCTCTCTTGGTGTCCTTCTTACCTCCCACTGCTTTCATTTTCTTTCCTTTTTTAGAGCTCTCTCTCCCTCTCTCGTCTGACTCAGATTAATGACAGTCTGATGTGTCTGATCTCAGGGCAGAGGTGGCTCTGTCTCTGCTCTGAATCTGATTACAGATGCATGTAAATGGTTCTAAATGTTAGATGTTGACACAGTGAAGATCAAAAGGCAAAGAAATCCTTGTTTAATATTCAACACCATCCAGGAGAAAATGAACAAATGTATTAGAACTTATTTATTAATTCAGCCATTCATTCTCTGTAATCACTTCCTGATCAGGGATGATCCAGTGAGTTTACAGCCTACTCAGGGACAGTGCCCCCACCAGTCCATCGCAGGACATCACACACTCATTCTGTCACGCAAGCCCTCGCACCGGTGGACAGTTTCACCCACTCACCCACTCACTCAAATACACACCTGTGGACCATTCCACATACTCACCCATTCACTCACACTCTCACACCTGTGGACAATTTCATAAACTCATCCATTCACTGACACCTGTGGAGAAATTCACACAATTAACAAGCACTCACTCACCCACACACACCTGTGGATGGTTTCACGCAGTCACTCGGAAACTCCCACCTGTGGAATATTTCACACACTCACCCGTTCACTCACACTTGTGGACAATCTCAAACCCTCACCCAGTCACTCACACCTGGGTAAACAATTTCAGACATTAACCCAATCACCCATTTTTTTGGCCTGTGTGAGGAAACTGAAGCACCTGAAGGAAACCCACACAGACGCTGGGAGAACACACCCCACTCCTCACAGACAGAGCTTAAACCCTCAAGCCCAGGGACCCAGGGGCTGTGTCACTGACACTATCTGTGCTGCCTTATCTTTCCACTCTGCAGTGAAACTCTGCATCATTTTAACCAGAAAACACTCTGATAGATATTTTTAGACATTCTCCAGCTCCAGTGGCTCGCTGTGTTCTCACCGGACCTTCTCCAGCTTCCGTCTTCTGACTGACTCATCGTCCCTCGCCTGCCTCGTCTCGCTCTCTCTCCATCTTCAAGTACCTATTAATTGCTGAACGCAGATAAACCTGCGTCCTTTAAGAGCGTGCGAGCCCGGCTGGGGGAGATGAGGGAGGATATCCCTATGAGCATTTGTCAGTGGCTGCTACAGAGGGAAGGAAAAGAAAGGTCTTGGGGGGAGCAGATAAAATCCAAGCAACTTTTTACAAAAACACTGCTGTGCCCCCTCCACCCCGAGCCACCTTTAGACCAAGAGGGCCCACGTAGCATTCGCAGTGCTAGTGTGGATGTAATTACACTGGTTAAGTAACGCCACAGAGGGCACTGGCTGAGCGTGAGTGTGTAGGCCTGCGGGTGTACGCCGAGTACAGTGATCCATCCAGAACACACACTGGCTGTCTGACTCACTCACTCCAACCCATCATGAGCCACACAACACAACTCGTTCCAAGCCTCATGTAACAATGCCCCCCACACAATAGTACGTACGGAAGACGCACTCTCTCCGATGACTTTTACATCCGCATCATCAGAGCTCTCAGCGCTGAACAGCAAAGCTTGCCTTATTTGGTGGAACATTTGGGGCCTACTTTATGGCTCGGAAGGTTACGTTTATAGCCTTTGGCAGTGCATTGCGCAATTCCACTGGGCTATTCCTGCCCAACCTGGGACTGGAACCCTTGTGTGCAGTGTGGAGTCAGGTAGTGTCGCTGTTACAAAGATCCAGGGACCTGGAGGTTGTAGGTTCAAGTCCCTCTCCGGGTGACGGTCTGTGAGGAGTTTGGTATGTTCTCTCTGTGTCCGTGTGGGTTTCCTCCCACTGTCCAAAAACACACGTTTGTAGGTGGATTGGCGACTTAAAAGTGTCCGTAGGCGTGAGTGAATGTGTATGTGTTGCTCTGTGAAGGACTGGCGCCCCCTCCAGGTTGTGTTCCTGCCTTGCGCCCAATGATTCTGGGTAGGCTCCGGACCCACCGCGACCCTGAACAGGATAAGCAGTTACAGATAATGAATGAATTAACTTTCTGGTGGTGCGCTTGACATATCTGAAGGTGGAGCTAGAAGTGGTCTAGAGTGGACTGGTGATGAAATTCAATAAAATATGAATATAATATCTGCAACAACAGGTCAACAAAGTTTATACATTAAAGCAACAGTAGGTAGTATTTTTTTTACCTTAAAATTACAGCTTCAAAATTGTTGTGATGTGATGTTTCAGTATGCTGTAAGATGGAGAACCGAGCCTTTTGTGGTTGCTACACTGAGTTCAGCACTGCAGAAACTGCATTATGTAACTTTTAGAGGAGGGTAATTAACCACCTCTGTTCCCTTTGTATTCTCAGGGAGCACAGGTGCAAAAATACCAAATCGTACTTAGTGTTGCTTTAATTCTTTGCCATTTGATAAACCTGTATGGTAATAATGAATTAGAAGACCACTTCTCTAGAATTAAGCAGGTTAAATGGCACCACACACACACACACACACACACACACAGTCTCTGAAGCACTGGAGTGTGCAGTCCTGCTCCAGTGGTCTGCTCACAAATGTCACAGTCTCGCTCACTCTCTCACCTGTTTGTCAAAGATGCCTTCACCTTCAGCACCACACACACACACACACACAAGACAGTATGGACACACTACCCTTAGCCTTATCACTACCCACTATGATATATATTTAGTAGTTCATTTCTAACTTGTGATGTTTCTTAATGAGTTTTTCTAATAATTATCCACACAGTAAAATTAGAGTTCACTGCTGCAGGCAAAGTCTGAGGGAGGGATGATTCTGCACGTTCGCACTGCTTCATTTTTAAACATGCCATGCCCCGATTTTTCTGGATGCAGCTAATGCCACCTCATCTACCCTTCTATGAAGGCTTTGTTCTATACACAGCCCTGAGAGCTTTATGGCAGCGTTCCACTGCATGGTGCCAGCACTTACTCGGCTCTACGCGCTTTTTGGTCCCCGGTACCTGCTTGTATTTCCACAACCACAACGACCCCCAACCCCCTGGAAATGTAGCTGGTCTCAAAACCCCACCACTAATGGGAACCACATTGACAATATCATTAGGTGTTGTTTACTCATTGTTTACTCACGTGTTGTTGTTGTTGTTGTTCAGACAGATCAGTAGAGTTTTTTCTGTCCTTGTTGCACGGTTCAGTTCTTGTCGGATACCGTGATCATTTTTAGATACATCTACATTTTTACATATCATGATATTACACTTATACCGCCCAAACGTACTCCGACTAGGGCTTAGTCGAGTGGAGTGGATACCATGCAGTGGAAAAGCACCATCAGTGAGGTCCTGTACCGATGCTGGATGTTTTGCTCTGGATCACAAACGCTACTAACACTAGGACTAAAGTCTCATTCCAAATGTATTGGCAAGAGTTCCATGACTCCAGAACCCACACTTGCCAGTCAACACCGTGCACCAGATCATCCCATTCTAGTAGCTCTTGTTCTTTCACAGTGCACATTTGAACACCTGTGTTAGCAAAGCCTGCGGCTGAAAGCAGACATGTCTACAAACTTTTGAGATAAAACGAGAAAGCGAAGACTCTGTGCTGAAACGAGCTGCGCCCCAGCAGCACTGTGTATCCACTGCAGACTAACTCACCCTGAGGAATATTTATCTGCTCATTGTGAGTTTCCCATTAAGAGCGTCAGGCAACAAAAGGATGTTGCAAATAGTTCTGTGCATATTTGAAAGACTGTAATCGACACGTCCATTACTCCACTATGATTACATGACATGAATAAATGATTAGTAGAGGGAGTTATATCAAAATATGATCCACTGTCTTTCTGGATGGAAAGAGGGGGGGGGGGAGTCATCTGCTAGACCTGATTATGTAATATTCTAAAAAGGTGTTGGAATGTTACCTGTCCACAGTTTTGTTAACATTGGCTCATCCAACATTCATTCATTCATTCGGGCCAGAACCTACCTGGAAGGAGCACATCCTTGTATTAACAAGAGGCCAACAATACCTCAGGGCATCACAAACTCACCCATTCATGCTCACATTCATTCACCCTGTCACTCACACACATGGACAATGTCACGCAGGCAGTTCACCTAACATCTGTTTACAGACTGTGGGAGGAAACCCATGCAGATACAGGGGGAACACTCCAAACTCCAAAGAGATTGTGACCTGAGGTGGGAACCCTGAGATCCTGGTGCTATGTGGTAGTGCCCCTTAAGGGCATTTCTAGTGAGTTTATCCCCTGTAGCTGTAACAGCCTCTGTTCTTCTGACGCTGGAACAATGCTGTAAGGACATGAATGTATTTAGCCTGAAGAGCAGGTACTTGTATTCCATGCTTAGTTTAGGATCACTCCATCTCACTCCATCTTATCCCACACATAGCAGAGGAACTGCTATCTATTGCCTTAGGGATGAGCCGAGGTGTGTGTGTGTGTGTGGGGGGGGGGTATGGTTTACACAGTGTCCCTTTCAGGCCAATACTAATACACTGAACGATCACTGGATAAGGAACACCCTTAGGGGTGTTCCTTAAACAGGATTGGATTTTATCTTATTTATGTAAATGAGACCAGGAGACTTGGAGAAATCCCCTGACCAATCTGAGAGATGCAACGTCTAATGTCAATACACTATGAGCAGTCCTCAACATGCCCACCAGAGATTAATGTGGTGGGGCACCATGAGCATCTTGTTGCTTTCTATTATGAACTTAGGGGAAGAAACCAATCCTGTGAACTTGTGGGTGGAGCTTTGGAGCGATATGCAAGTGGATGAAAGGGGGTGAGTGATAGAGGTGAAGATTAATTGCATATTCATAGATATCCTGTCATACTGAAAGGAGATGAAACTGTATATTTATATTAAAGCCACTGTTAAGGTATTATCTGATAGACATTTTTGGAAATAACTAAAAAAAATGCAATTATAAATCTTTTATTTTGGGGGTCATGAACATACGCATCTGACACCTGTTCTATCAGCAACCTTCTCAGAGCCTCTAACAGGACAGCGAGGAGGTAAACCATAAAGGATTTCAAAGGAAAATGTGTGTTTAATTGTAATTGTGTCTCTTCACATTTCCTTCTGCTCTCAGTGAACTGTGGGGTGATGCACAAAGCAGGATTTCAGAGTTTAGCCAGATAACTTAAACCACAAATCATGCCTGTCCCTCCAATAGGAAAAAGAACTGAGGGAAATTCCTACTGGAATATCCATGACTTCGTATTTGGCTTTTGTATTAGGCTAACTCTGAATCCTTCCTGAAGTGTTTAAACACACCCTTAAAATAATTTAAAAAACAGGTGCTACAAAGAGCTCTTTTAGCAATATCATAGAAGAATGACTTTTGGTTCCATAAAGAAACATATTGCTAATAGGTTTTAAATGGGTAAAGAGCATTTACATCAAGTGAAGGTTCTTTTAAACGTTAAAAAGGTCCTTCACACATAGACACACCTCCTGTAAACCAGAAAGAATGGTCCTTTACAGAACCATACGTAGTTCTTTTGTGAACCATTTGTAGCACCTTTATTTTTAAGAGGTCATAGGTGGTAGTAACTGTTACGCTAGATGCTAACCACAAACAACTTTTTCTGAGAAACGGATGTTTTTCGGTGATCTCTCACAACTTACACAATTCCATCTGTGTGTCACTGAAATAACGAGTTTCAAATATGAGTGAGTAGAAGCATTTACGCTAACCACAAATAAACAACAGCAGTCCTAGTATAGCGTTTCCCGCCTAATTTCTCCCTCATTAAAGGTGCCCGGCGGCCGTGCAATTCTGTCAGTTTCAGCCCCACTACCATCACCTGTCGTACCTTTCATCCAGTCCACCACTTGGCTGGGACTCCATTTGCTGACAGGTTCCATGACGAGGGCCATGAGGAAACTTTCCTGCACTCCTCTTCTCAGCGCTAAAGAGACTAAAGGGTGAATGAATATGAAGGGGGTCCAGAAGCAAAGTCCCCCCCCCTGTTCCCCCTTGTCCTCCTCGACTCGAGGCTCGGGCGCTTTCAAGCGCACAACCGCCGGCTTCGCCCCGCGGGGGCGGGTCTCATGGTCTCGGGTGCGTCGCTATCCTTCAAGGAGGCTTCACGGTTCATGTCAGCAGCGCCCCGTTTGTTTCACCCGGTTACCCCCGTTGTTCATCCCCTTCATCAGCCCGGTTATCACTCCGCGCTCTTTCCTTTCCTCTTCCTAAAAGAAGCGGAGGCTCACATTCACCAGTCCCCTTCTCTCTCTCTCTCTCTCTCTCTCTCTCTCTCTCTCTCTCTCTCTCTCTACTGTTGCCCCACCGGCTGCAGTCAGAGCCTCTCTCCTCTCCGCTCACTCCTCCGTTGGCGTTGAAGGCTCGTGGAGAGCTGCCAACAACACAAAAGCGCCCTCTAGCGGCGGGAAACGGCGGAACCACCGTCTCCGTGGGCGGCGGTGCTAAGACACTTAGTCCTAGATGATTCCCCGCGAGGACAGACGTAGCGTCGTCTTTAATGAGGGCATCAGGGCAGAGCTGCTGTAAAGGAAAACAGAGGAAGAGGATTTAATGTGGACTGTGCTATTTAAAGGGGTGGGGCGCGTGCACGATATTGTTTCTTAAGGTTTTACAGTTACAGAACGATCTGGAGAAATGACGCGTTTGTTGCTCTTAAACGTGTCCCCGAAACTGACCTGTTTATGTAAATGACATTAAAGGAAGGTATTTCTAAAGAAAAACATATCCTTCAAAGTGACACACACACACACACACACACACACTACCACCACCACCACCACCTCTATCCCCACCCACCCCTCCTCCTCTCAAATTGATGGGATTGGTTCCTTATGTTAATGATGTAAGAAACTCAGACCTTCATCACAAACCCCCCATCTGTAAAATCAAGGTCCAGTAAAGATCACGTTTGTTTTTATCTGACATGTTTTTAGAAGAGTGAGAGTGGGCAGCACATTTTTTTGTGATGTGGGGGAAGGTGTTTTGCATTGTGAGTGGTCACAGGAGACACAGCCAAAGTCATATCTCATTCTCAAGCAAAATATTCAATAAAAATCCAGCTGATCTTCTGATGACAGTGTTTTATTTTCAAGAGAGTATGTTAAAAAATGTACACGTGGTGCATACAGAATTACGGAGGGTGGACTGCTTATTTCTCTGGCGAATTTTTCTAGCAACTGAACAACGCCACACACATTAATCCTTTGGAGTCTAATGATGCTTTTCCACTGTGTGGTGTCTACTCAGCTCAGCTCAGCCTTAAAAAACAAAACACACAAAATAAAGAAAAACAACACAGATGAGTAAACAGTGCTTAATATTACCTCAGTCAATATTGTGGTTTTCAAAGACAGAAGTACGGAAGCAAATCAGCCTCATCAGACTTTGAAATATTACCCCCTTTGAATTTGTAGCTCTGTATTTTATGGCACTGAAATTCAAACGTATTTCAAAGTCTGATGAGGCTGATTTGCTTCCGTACAGAAGTTCCTGTTACAGATGGGGATGTGCGACATCACAAGCTAAGCTTTGCAGCTGTGCTAATGGAAGAGTGACCAGGGTCCCGGGCTGAAAAGCAGGTTGAGCCGTGCTGAGCCGAGTCGAGAAAATACCATGCAATGGAAATGCACAGTCAGTTCCTTTTCTAGGTTTTGCACATTGACCTAAATTCACCTTTAAATTCACTAGAACCTCACAGGTTTCACATCAGAATGTCCAGAACAGACTTGTCTCTTTCTGTAATGAGGCTACACTTGACAGGATCTGGTGAAAACATACCTTTACCTTTACCATTTGTCACTTTTACACAGAACCGTAGACTTCATATGAATGCACCTGTTGCACACGGTGAGAGGCAGATGACGTGTCTCACCTGTGTCTCGGTTCCTCCTCGTATGCTCAAGACTGCAGATGTGTGTTGTGTATGATCTGAAGATGAGATGAAATCAAAAGGGTGGGTTCTGCATCATGTCCATTACCAGCAGCCCCTATTCTGGTCACCGTGGCAACTCCCAGCCAACTTCTTGAATACTGGAAGCCAGAGCAGATGGAGGCAGGAGACTGGAGCCAGACCCTCATGGGCCCAGATTGGGCCTCAGTATGTCAACATGAATCATACAAGAGCACCCGACGACAACATGGCATCCTCCCCATAAACTATGCTGTGCCCCACTGAGCCGGGGGCCAGCTTGCCACCTGCTGGAAACCTGGTGGCCCCAATCAATTACTCACCCACTTAAAGTCCTCCTCCTGAGGGGGCACCTGCAGCTGGGAGGGACTGCTTGTCCTACAATTGTATAGGAGGTTGTATACTATACACCGTATTAAGTAGGATCCCCCTTAGAATGATTGAATATTGCTACTTTAAGGTGGACCTACTATGGACAAATGGTTTTACAAATTTACATATAATTTACAATTACATAAATATTTTCGCACTTATTCAAATATTTTGATGTGTACATCGGACAAAGCACTTTGCATCCATCTGAACAAGAGATAGCTGGAAGGGCCTGTGTCTGGGCTGTACACTGGGGGCTCCAGAACTTCCCAACCTTCACCGACTTAGCAACACGAGGCCTAGCATTCTTATGAAGCAGTCTCACAGGGTGCGATCCTTTAGCATAAATTGACTTTTTCAACTGAATTCTTGGTTCAGTCAAACAACTGTTGTTTGTAGTGATCGGCATTAACAGTTCCACAGAGTTCCAGACGTTCATAATACAGCACACCCTTTATGTCCCATTCATACATCCCCAGGATCCACCCCAATGCTGTTTAACACTTCGCAACACGACCATCTGTATTCTTCTGACTCATTTCACGTGGCTGCCACCTTCCTTCATTCTGAATCTTTTCTATTGTGTGTAAACGATGGGATAGTTGAGTTACTTCAAGTTGTTCAGCAAGTCCTTCTAGTGTTTCATTCATTCGTTCATTCATTATCTGTAACCCTTATCCAGTTCAGGGTCGCGGTGGGTCCAGAGCCTGCCTGGAATCATTGGGCGCAAGGCAGGAATACACCCTGGAGGGGGCGCCAGTCCTTCACAGGGCAACACTGACCCTTCTAGTGTTTGTGAAGGTCAAAAACACAAAGTCCAAATCACACAAGCAAATATCACAACCAGAAGGCAAGCTTGTCCAAGGGAGAATAAAAGAAAAAAAAAAAATACAGAGCTAAAGGTCAGTACACATATAGGAAAACACAAAAAGAAAACATAGTACGGCACAGTAGACTCAAGGAAACTCTTTGCGTAGAGCCTTCTTCTTCTTTTTTTAAAATAATGGAAATTGGCAGACCAACGTAAGAGCATCACTGCCACCTACTGAGCTGGAGTGTAAAGTGTGACTTCAGAAGAGGCCAATTAATTACTAAGCCCTCTTGAAATCTGATTGCCTTCAAGAACTGGAAAACCTGGTTGTGTACCTTACTCATCCCTGTCCCATGCGCAAGTTCTTTAGTGATAAAGCCTTGTAGAGCCTGTGTGGTTTTAAGATGCATAACACAGGTAAAATAATGAATATTCCAGGGACGAACAGCGCTGGTGTCAGTGTGCTGTTGGTGTGCGAGCTGTCCATTAACACCACGAGGGACTTGGGACTTGTAGTTTCCCTATACATTGTGTACATGACAATTGTGATAGTTATTAGTACACAAGAGTTACCATAAAATGGCAAAATTAAAATGGTACATATACACTAATAGGTTAAAGAAGAAATTGCTCTAAAATCTTATTTATACACTTCATAAAATCACATTTCCAAAAGCATGGAAAGGAATGATCTGGAGCCGTTTTAAACCTAGTGCCAAGAGTCTCCCGTGGGGTTCTAAAGCCCCCTAGAAACACAGATAAAACAACATCTCTGGGTTGAGTTGGAAGAGGGTTTGTGATCCACAGTTAATCATCCAACATCAGTACCTCACCTCACTAGCTGAGTGCTATCACATCCTCACAGCCACATTTCATCCAGTGTGTGTGTGTGTGAGTGTGTGTGTGCATATTTTAACATTACACAAGAAAGGATGCAAGTAGTGTTTTGTAGCAAGCTGCCTCTGCTTCTCCTCAAAGGCTTTATAAGAGATCAGAGTCTTTTACGGGCACGTGTCCAGCCCATCTGGTGATTTCCCTGCTCTAGCACCCTCATGACACCCACCAATTAACAGATGTGTTGAACCAGGTGTGTCTGAGCAGGGAATTCACCAAACTGTGCTGGACGCCAGCCCTCCAGGACCGGACCTGAAGCACTGATGCTGAGGTTTGATTGCATTTAAGTCACACGAGCAGGTCAGGCTTCGATGGAAAGCAGTTCCAGTGCTGAACTGTCTAATGGTGTTATTTCCCGTCAGCTGATGCTTGCCATTGTGCATTTTGATTTGATTCATCTGAGCAGATTTTCTAATGCATGGTGCACCCCCTCCAGGCATTGATTTTACCTCTAAAATCTAGGCCAAAATACAGGTTATGAGTTATTTGAAATGCTCTGTTTTTCCGGTAAAGCTGAGATTAGGTAAATGCAAATCAATCAATGAATCAATAAATAAATAAATATTTTTTTAAAATTTGTGATGTGTTCATTCTTTTGAAGCTTTACTTAACTTACAAATATATAATTAAAATCCCAGTGTTTTTACTAAACAACTTGGTTGAACTTTCTAAATGTAACAAATACTCACACTCAACACAATCGGCAAAATAAGAGCAAAATGTTTGTAGAATGTTCAAGTTCCACTGCTCTCAATATTACACAACAAGCAGATGCAAATAAAGAAGCGCTCACTAAAGGCTCAGTCTTTGCAGTAAAGGTGGGTTGTGGCTCACCACTTTGTGTCAAAGCTTGTAAGAAAATTGTTCAAAGAAAACATTTCTCAGCACAAATTTGCTAAGAATTTATTGTCTACTGTATAAACAACATTTCAGCATTGTAGTATGGGGTGCATCAGTGTCCAAGGCATGGGTTAGCAGCATATGTTTGAAAATACAAATGATGTGGAGGAATATATAGGGATTTGTAGAGAGAGATATGCTGCCCAAAATGTGTTATTTTTTCCAGGGAAGTCCATGGTTATTTCAGCAAAACTTTAAAACAGGCCTCAATCTGTGCATACTACAACAATCTGGTTTTGTGTGCTTGACTGTCCTGCCTGCAGTCCAGATCTGTCTTCTATGGTACATCATGAAGAGATGAATCAGACAATTGTGACCAGCCTCTCACAAAATAATTTGTATCCTCAGTTCCCAAATGATTATTATACAAGTGTAACAATGTGGAAAGATGATGTAACACCGTGTTAAACATGCCAATGTTACAAATTCTTTAGAGTGCTTGTTGGTCAATGAAAACTGTGGAATTCTCCAAATGTTGCCGAGTGCAGTTTCTGCAGTGCTGAGCCTGGAGTAGTAAAAACAGTGGATCTATTGTCCCTATCACAGGTAAGTGAAGCATGACAATGATGTTGAAGCTGTAAATCTGAATCTAAATATACTACCTAGCATTGCTTTAAAATATAGGCAGTGAGGTTGCTGGTTAAAACAATAGCCAGAGCTAGCATGCTACAGAACAAGACATCTTCACCTACCAAAAGCGATAATAAAAGGCAGAACCTTATTAAAAGGTCATTTGAAGCTGTGGGACCTGCTCATGTAGGTACTGAGACACGGGTGGGCTTTTAGTTATTGGCAGCACATTATTTGACATCAACCGTACCATTCTTTCCTACATCTGCTCCACTGCTTTTCTCCTGCACTAAAGAGCACTTGGCCCTGCGTGAGCTCTGAGGGTCCGGTGAGAAAGACTCAGCAGGGTGTAGTAGACTCGGACTGCGTGAGCAGGAACTCACAGGCATTAGCTTTCTTTCGGCCCGGCTTCCGCTCACGTTGCTTGTACTGCGCGAGCAATAAACAAACGCCCCCACACTGAGTCGAGGGGTTTAATCTGTGCAGGGCGAGAGTGAGGTGTGCTGCTTGCTGCATTTGAGTGGGAGGACAGCACATTCTCATATCCTGACAGAAGAGATGCCAATGTCGCATTTAATCCCACCCCCTCCCCCACACCCACACACCCCCAGAACCCCCTTCCCTGAAAAGAACAGGAAAGAAAAACACATTCAGTTTTGGTACAGCAAAAAAAGCAGGGCGTTTTTGACAAGTTGAGTGGGTGGGTGGTAGTTATATTAGTGTGCGCGCGTGTGTGTGTGTGTGTGTGTGTATTGGTAATGCTAGCCATAGAAACAGTGGGGAGGGGTGGTTAACCTTCTAATTTCTAAGCATTTTTCAGTGTGTCTAGACTTCAGTTCCTCACACTCGTGTCTACATACCTCATGGAGAGCAATTCAACAACTCCCAGTCATTACTGGACAATAAACTTTAAACAAAAGATGCTAACAGACCTGCTAGAGTGGTTAAAAACAATGGGAAGCAATTATAATAATGCTAACATTCATGTGTTTTGCTAACTGTGGTCATTTTTAAGTGATAGTAGCTTTTTGACTTACATTTTCCTTTAAGAACCAATTTTAAGGCCTTTATTTTCATTAACAACAAAACTGTGTTAATTTTTAATATTTATTTATTTATTTATTTATTTATTTATTTTCTACCTCATTTAAAAGAACACTATATTGACATGGAATTTTTTCTCCTGGACTGCCCCTACAGCTGTTTCTGCAGTGCTACGCCTAAAGTTGCAATGGCAGTGGCTTAATTCTCCCTATTACAGGTGAGTGCTTGTTGGTTGAGCCTGCCCTTTGCCATTCAACTCTGTTTTATTATTTTTAGTTAAAGCGACAGTCTGTGGAGGAAAAAAATCTGACCCCACATCAGTAGAAAAGGTCACATTGTACCCAATTCTGACATAGATTATTCCTGAAGAAGAGCAGCAGCATCCTGCAGTGCTGCATAGCAAAGGTAATCAATCACAGCCGAATGGATTTTGGTGCCTAATTAGCCCTCTGCTTGCTTGTTGTGGGTGGAGCGATTACTCCTGTCTGCCTGGGCCCCTTTCTTCACTATCTTTATTTGCAGAGGCGCAGCTGCACTGGTGATGAATGGCCTCATCCACAGAGTTGAACAAATGGTGTTGGGACAGGCGTTACAAAGCCTTTAGCAACAGGCTGGTGGAGACCCCAGAGGAAACTTGGTGTATTGGGGGGGGTGGGGGTGGGGGGGTGGGGGGGGGCAGGGGAGGGGTTGGAAATCCCTCCTAACCTTTCAAGCTTCCCCAAATCTGGTTTCTAAATTCAGAGCCAGTCGTCCCATGGGAAACTAGCTGGAGATCACAAGTCGATGAAAGCGACCTGATTCTAGATCGTTTGCTAAAGCCTCCAGAGAGCGGCATTGCTTTTATGACGTAACTCTTACTGGCATTTGGACTGTTGATTATCTGTGCTGCCGGCGCTGTAAGGGTTAAGCTTGAGGAAAATCCATAAGCTCATGAAGAAACAGCTCTGATTTTTTTTTCTGGTTTATGTAACTGGGCTGAAGATACCATGGCGAGGACCTCATGGCCAGCTTGCCTCGGTGCTGGCCTGGTTCTGCATGTGTTGTTGATCCTGATGAATCAGAAAGTACTGTCCAGACAGTGGATAATTAAGCAGCATTTCCAAACAGTGCCTGACACTGACAGAGACAGCGTAGGTGTTTGTGTGTGGGTTTTGGGACCGGATTAGTGTGTTTGCATCATTAAAAGCTTGCTCTCTGCAGGGTCAGACTGAGTCTCTTTCTATCATCTTCCTGACGTTTGCTGGTCTGTTCTCACTTGTATTAAGCGAGGGTCACCTCTCAACAAAATCTCCAAAGAAAAAAATTAAGTAAATATACAGTGTGAAGGGGCGGTCCAGATATTCATAACATTTCTGCATTACGATTGGTTATAATTGGTAGTCACTTTACATACACTATGTGAGCGTCCATCCACAATCAAAACGACATTAGAATGCCATAGTGGTGTCACCCGTCTAAACAGCCCTGTTCAGAACGGATGGTTTCGGTGCCTGTTCCTTTAAATGAGAACGAGCCACAGCTCAGTTCAGCGCAAGAGCCCGGCAGTGAGGAGCGAGGAGCAGAAACTCTTTTAGCAGCTTTTCGCTCGGTTCTCATTCTTCTCCCTTCCCATCTTCTCCACATTTAATCAACGATATAATGAACATATGAAAGCGGGTCCGGTGATGTGATTGGTCACACAAGGAGGCGGGGCAAGAGTGAAGTCTCTGCTTTCTACGTCAGAAGCAGCACAAAATCAGAACTGCTCTTTTTATCACAATTTCTCACACTTACAGTTCACACAAACAGACAATGTGCATTGGTAGATCCTCCGTTGCCTGAATTAAAGTCCACATACACAGAACAGTTGATGTTTTCCGTAATACATCCCCATACACTAAACTACGATACACAGTGGAACAGCTTTCTCCTCAGTTCTTTCTTCTGTCAGTTCAGAGATGTTCCTAATGCAGTGATGATTTACTGTAAATTAGAGACAAGACTTGTGTGATTGAGCTCATTAACGTTATTAATGTTGGTGGCGCATCAGAACATGAGTTCAGCCTTAAACTAGAGCAATGCTACAATCTAGTGGTTAGAGCATGCAATATCCCATGAAGGACATCATCAAGAAGCAGGCCACATGTTTAAACAGTATTTAGAAAACACTGTAGTCCTAAATTCCAACCTTGGTCAGTTCTCTTGAGCCCATGGGAAGCTTTGGCGCCTGAAGAAAGGTGCTGTCACTTAATTTTTTGAGTCAGGAAATTGGTGCTTTCCCATCCTGTACCAAGCCACCCACCTCTCCGGTGTCTTTTTTTTATGCAAGTGCTTGACGGCATAATTGAAACCTGTCATGGATGGCTTCATTTGGAGAACAGCTGTTTTGGTCCCTCCCCATCCCTCACTTTTCTGAACGCTACCTTAAAATGCTGTGCTCTGTGAGAAAAGTGACTGAGGCATGTGCTCTTACTTTCAGAGGTACATTCAGTACCAGTCAAATGTTTGGACACACACAATCAGGGAGTTTTTCCTTTGTTTTGGGCCATTTTCCACATATTGTGAATGTACACTGCCAGTCAAAAGTTTGGGCAACATCTTATTCAATGGTTTTTCTCCATTGTAAATGAATGTGGAAGACATTCAAACAATGAAGGAACACATATTGAATTATGTAGTAAAGAGAAAAGTGTTAAACAAACCAGAGTATGTTTTATACTTTAGGCTCTTCACAGAAGCCCCCTGTTGCTTTGATGACAGCTTTGCACACTCTTGACGTTCTCTCAATCAGCTTCATGAGGTCGTCACCTGGAACGGTTTTCAGTGAACAGCTGTGGCCTCGTAAAGAGTTAATTTGTAGAACCGCTCCCTTCTTAATGTGTTTGAGACTATAACTTTGGGTTGTGCAGAGGTAGGGACTGGTACACAGCTCTATCCAGTGACTAGCCAGGCTCTGCCAATGACTAATGAGAAGATGTGTCCAAACGTTTGACTGGTACGGTACATACTCACTCATGTTTAGGATCTACTCCACCATGGGTCCTTGCTAACATGTACGCATCAACAGAACGACTATCACCACACACACCATGAGACATATTCTACCCATGTTTCCACTAGTGTACTCAGTTCTGGGGTCTTAATGAAATGTGGGTGACATGCTTTAGTCAAAACAGCACAAGGTTTAAACCCCAGAGGAGTGTTCTCCCCCGTCTAAACGGCTGTTCAGAACGTCTGGTTTTAGCCTCTGTTCCTTTAAATGAGAATGAGCCACTGATCACCCCAGCACAAGTGAGTGAGGAGTGAGGAGTGAGAAGTAGAAGCTTTTTCCGCATGTTTAACCAGTACTTATTTGGTTGCTAAGTTTAAGTTGGTAAAGCCTGAGGTGCAAGGTTATGTTATGTTACAACACATGTCCCAGGTATGTTTATTTATATTTTTATTCAGAGTAAATAATAAATGCACATATTATTTCCAAACCACATTTTGATTCAGGCATGCAAAAAAAGAAATTCATAGAATTCGTAGAATTCATGCAGGGACAAGTGTAAAGAAAGCAGTGCAATCCAATATGTCTGGAGATGTGTTTTTTGCCAGAAGGTCTGGGGTCATATGAAGCGCTTGTCTGCCTCTCTGTAGGTGAAGGAGTCCCCCTCAAAAGGCAGTGGTGGAGGGTGGTTGTAGATGCCCATCAGAAAGATGCAGATGGTCCCTAGTGTCATGATGGGAGTCACAATGTAGAAACAGAGGCGGTCCACAGTCCTGGCAATCCCACTCCAGTTGTCCTTTTCCTGATGTAGATACATCCAAATGTGGGCAGGTTATTTTTACTTTGTAGGTGAGGTTTTACACTTAAACAGATGATTTATGCCATATTCTTGGGATTAATAAAAACGTACTACAAAAAATAAGACAAAATGATCACTACTTTGCTAATTTTTGAGCTTTACTGAGCCTAGCATTGTTATTATGTAATTACAATATGATTACAGTATTATTACTACTTTATTAAAAAAAATTCCATTGTAAGAAGCAGTGGTTGAAGAATTTGAACTGTTGTGAATGAAAGGATCAACCATGACTGCCTCAGTAAAGTGAGGAGCCTGTCTCAATTCTTCTGCTCAAGGTTGATCCGGTACCAGATGGAACACCTGTGATCAGCTCTTACCTCATTATAGTCGTTCTTGTTGTGCATGTGCTTGACGATGTAGTTGGCCCCCTCCACAGCTGGCTTCATCTCGTTGTACAGCTGCTCATTCATTTCACTGTCATTGCTGGACTTAAACGCTGCAAAGAGTTTGTTCCTTAATGACATCCAACATCCAGCATTAACACATACACAATTATACAGTCAGGTCCATATACCAGATCATTTGAGCCTAAGGGTGGTGTATACATCTAATACTGTTATATATGGGCCATATTTGAGAAGTATTTCAGGGAGAAAATCCTCAGTGAAATGTAAATCTGGATATATATGATGCATCCATTAAACTAAATTAAATAAAATTATTTATTAATTTATTTATTGTCTGTAACCGCTTATCCAATTCAGGGTCGAGGTGGGTCCGGAGCCTACCCGGAATCACTGGGCGCAAGGCAGGAACACACCCTGGAGGGGGCGCCAGTCCTTCACAGGGCGACACACACACTCTCATTTACTCTCACACTCACACCTACAGACACTTTTGAATCTCCAATCCACCTACCAATATGTGTTTTTGCACCGTGGGAGGAAACCTGGGCACCCAGAGGAAACCCACGCAGACACAGGGAGAACACACCACACTCCTCACAGACAGTCACCCAGAAGAAACCCACGCAGACACAGGGAGAACACACCACACTCCTCACAGACAGTCACCCGGAGAAACCCACGCAGACACATGGAGAACACACCACACTCCTCACAGCCATTCACCCGGAGGAAACCCATGCAGACACAGGGAGAACACACCACACTCCTCACAGACAGTCACCCGGAGGAAACCCACGCAGACACAGGGAGAACACACCACACGCCTCACAGACAGTCACCCGGAGGAAACCCACGCAGACACAGGGAGAACACACCACACTTCTCACAGACAGTCACCCGGAGGAAACCCACGCAGACACAGAGAGAACACACCACACTCCTCACAGACAGTCACCCGGAGGAAACCCACGCAGACACAGGGCGAACACACAACACTCCTCACAGACAGTCACCTGGAGGAAACCCACGCAGACACAGCGAGAACACACCACAGTCCTCACAGACAGTCACCTGGAGGAAACCCACGCAGACACAGGGAGAACACACCACACTCCTCACAGACAGTCACCCGGAGGAAACCCACGCAGACACAGGGAGAACACACCACAGTCCTCACAGACAGTCACCTGGAGGAAACCCACGCAGACACAGGGAGAACACACCACAGTCCTCACAGACAGTCACCTGGAGCGGGACTCAAACCCACAACGTCCATGTCCCTGGAGCTGGGTGACTGTGACACTACCTGCTATGCACTAACAGAACTGAATTGTTCATCACACAGTATCTAGCTTCTGTTCCATTACACATTCACATTGTTCTTTACACATTGGTTCTACATTGAAGCACTGAGTTTAGCTAGAACATAACATTTTCTGAAACATGTTTTTGACTTCCTAATTTTCCATAAGACTTGTGCTGTGTCTGAAACTGTGCCCTGTTCACTATATAGTGCACTATTTTGTGGTGTCTACAAACAGTTTTCAGTGCACTCACAAAACCCACCATCCACTGCAATATGTAGTGTACAACAGATGTACCCTAGTGGACACCCATAATTATTGGACACCCAACCGAATTATTGGGCAGTAGCCAAAATTGTTCACCATCCTCCTGAATTCAGGTCCCTATAATAGTACACTATGTAGTGAGCAATGTAGGGCAAAGTGAGTAGGAAGCTACATAGGGAGCTTAAATACACTACGTAACTTACTGGTAGTGCACACCATTTCAAGGCGTGTAATTCTTAGCACTCAGGTTAAAGACTGACCTGCGGTGGGTGTAGGGCGTGCTGTGAGGCCGTGTCTTTCTGACTGTTTCTCAAACATCAGCTCACTGCGGGACTTGAGACTGTAATACTCCTCGGCCTTGGCGATGTACCCCACGGAGCTGGAGCGTCGCGGCAGAGCCCCGTCCCAGCTGGGCTCACTGTCCTCTGGGTGAGACATGCGCAGCCAGCGAGGCACCTTCTCCAGAAAGATCTACACAAAGACAAGAGAGAAGACAAGAGCATCCTGACATAGCTATGTTGTTTTTTGAGCGGCTACAAAGTTCATTACCATCAAAATCTAGTTCACTGACCTCCTTTGTCCACTGAGTCATGACATGGGTGCTGGGCGTCCGGAAGTGGAGGTTCAGCACAATCACACAATTCAGCACCACCACAGTGACCAGGACCATGATAAACATCAGATACCTGCGAGATCCAAGACCAGATCTCATTCAATATTTCAAGATCTATCAAGTCTATCAGAATCTATCAGGTTTATCAACATGTTCTTCATTTTACTCACTTGACGATTAAAGGCACGGCCATGGAGGTCTCTGGTAAACGTTGTGATATAAGCAGCAGGAAAACAGACTGGGCCAAGAGCACAGAGATGGACAAGGTCATTTTCTCTCCACCTGGATAGGGTCAGAAAAAAGACTTTACATCCTCAGCTCTAAATTACCTTAGAGTTTACTCCCATCTGATCTTGATTGCCTCAGAGTTTGCTCCCCTCAGCTCTCAATCACCTCAGAGTTTAATCCCCTACAATCTCAATAACCTCAGTGGGTGGGCGATGTGGTGACCCTTTGTGCGAGCAAATGAATTTGTGGAGTGTGTTTATACTATGAAGTAAAAGGCTGCCTGTGTAGATTTGTGTCATATTTCACAGTAAATATGTGAATACTCTTGGTCCTAGACTTGATCTCCAAACCTAAGGGTTCTGAGGGTTCTGGAGGAAGGGCGCACTTACTGTCAGCAGGCAGGTAATAGACCAGGGAGGCCATGAAGGAGATGAGCACACAGGGGATGATGATGTTGACGATGTAGAACAGAGGCTTGCGCTTGATGA
>NC_089800.1:19390880-19430880 GCF_029633855.1 Hoplias malabaricus
GGTAGTGGTGTAAATAGTAGTGCAGTCAAACAATCCCAGTAACCACCACAATAAGTAGTGTACAACTGCTGTCCTAAATGCACTGCATTGTTTGGCAAAATCCTGCACTAGGAAGTGTTGAAAGTCTTTCACGACACTCCTGAACTCAGTTCCCTATAATAGTGCACTATAGAGTGAGTAACAGGTAAAAGTGAGTAGGGAGCCATTTTGAAGACAGCCTTGGGAACCTAGAGTAGGACTGAACCATTCCTAAAGGGTTATGGTCCAGTCCTGATTCAGCTTCTTCCTGGCTCCACCCCTTGGCAATAACTCACACCTGCAGCTGCTCAGAGACTGTTCTGTAAAACAGCACTTTCTTTTGTTGAGTCGTGTGTTGCAGTGTCTCCATTTGAGACACCTGTGTTTGTCACACATGCGTCCTGCCTACATGACCACAGAATAATGTTGTTGTTGTTTTTAGGGGAATATATGGTTTTGAATACATTGTTCTAATAAGCTTTTTTAGTACCTTTATTTTAAAAATGATATAAATAGTGTAGAATAAAGACTGATGGTACAGCAACTCCGTGGGGGTTATTTAAAGTTCCAGTGGACACTTTACAAAACAGTACATTTGAAGTGATCTTTGAAGCCCTGCCTGTAGAACCTTCCTAATGGATGGTTGTTGATGTAGTTGTGAGTGAAATCTGATTGGCTGATATGGTTCATTTACTGGCATTGCTCCAAATAACTTTTTAAGAGTCTATTAGTCAAATCCACAATTGGCAAAAGACAAAGACCTTGACTGACCTGCTTTGTTTTACTGTGTTCAAATAGCATTATCTACATATTCTCAGGGCAGTGTATTCGACACACATGTGTTAGAAGGTTATTTCCCAAAGGAGCTTTGCCCACCACACACAGTGAGTTAGTTAGAGTTTAGTCAGAACACATTGGAACAGATGGACGTACCTGCCACAAAGAAGAAGAACAAAACCGAGCCCAGAATACTCCTCATTTCACTGTGTTTTTGTGGTCTACTCTCTGTGTGTTATGGCTGGGACTTTGTGGGTCTCTCTCTCTCTCTCTCTCTCTCTCTCTCTCTCTCTCTCTCTGAGTGACCACAGCAGGTGGAGAAACAAGCTCAGAGAAAAATATAGACACACGATCTGTCACTTCCACAAAGAGGTATGGGAATGTGAGGGCACAGTAAGACTGAGGACTCAGGGTGGGGGTTGAGGGCTGGTTGTAGTGGGTCTGTGTGACTGTGGGGGCTGGGGGCATTGGGGTGTGGACAGTCAAAATGCAGGTCAACATTGTATACAGGTTTTCCAGTGTTTATTCATTAATTCATTCATTGTCTGTAACCGGTTATCCAGATTATGGTGATGGTGTGCAAGGCGGGAACACAACCTGGAGGGGGCACCGGTACTTTGCAGAGTGACACACACTTACACATTCACTCACACACTCACACCTATGGGCACTTTTGAGTAGACAAGCCATGTTTGTTTTGAACTGTGGGAGGAAAACCGTGTGGACACAGGGAGAACACACCACACTCCTCATATAGACCAGGACCCTGGAGCTGTGTGACAGTGACACTACCTCTTGCACCACCATGCTGCCCCAATCAGTGTTTATATTCATTCATTCATTCATTCATTCATTCATTATCTGTAAACGCTTATCCAGTTCAGGGTCGCGGTGGGTCCAGAGCCTACCAGGAATTATTTGGCGCACGGCAGGAATACACCCTGGAGGGGGCGCCAGTTCTTCACAGGGCAACACACTCACTCACACACACACCTACGGACACTTTTGAGTCTCCAATCCACCTACGAACGTGTGTTTTTGGAGCGTGGGAGGAAACCCGAGCACCCGGAGGAAACCCACGCTGACACAGGGAGAACACACCACACTCCTCACAGACAGTCACCCGGAGGAAACCCACGCTGACACAGGGAGAACACACCACACTCCTCACAGACAGTCACCCGGAGGAAACCCACACAGACACAGGGAGAACACACTACACTCCTCACAGACAGTCACCCGGAGGAAACCCACACAGACACAGGGAGAACACACCACACTCCTCACAGACAGTCACTCGGAGGAAACCCACGTGGACACAGGGAGAACACACCACACTCCTCACAGACAGTCACCCGGAGGAAAACCATGCAGACACAGGGAGAACACACAACACTCCTCACAGACAGTCACTCGGAGGAAACCCACGCAGACACAGGGAGAACACACCACACTCCTCACAGACAGTCACCCGGAGGAAACCCACACAGACACAGGGAGAACACACCACACTCCTCACAGACAGTCACCCGGAGGAAACCCACACAGACACAGGGAGAACACACCACACTCCTCACAGACAGTCACCCAGAGAGGGACTTGAACCCACAACCTCCAGGTCCCTGGAGCTGTGTGACAGAGACACTACCTGCTGCACCACCGTGCTGCCCCCAATATATATAATGCTACTTTTTGGGGCATACGTCAGTGTTGGCCCAGAGCTCATCCCACCTTCAAGATACATCATCAAGAGAGGGTGGTCCTAACATTTATCCCAGAACCCCCCCCCCCCCCTCTAAAGAAAGCACCACTTCTGGAGGGGGAGTAGCCATGCTTACATTCCCTGGAGGGGTACTCTTTCTGGGGCAATACCTTACCCTCACAGGGGCACTACCTGAATGGGGCTGTACCTTCACTGAGGCAATAACATACCCTTACTGTGGTGGTAGTCACACTGGGGTGGTACCCTCAATGAGATGTTACCCTCACTGTGGTGGTATTCTCATAGGGATGGTTTCCTGGGGTGCTACTCTCACTGTGGTGTACACTCACTGGAGTAATAGAATGTGGAGAAGGTGTTAGCACTTCAGATTTGAAATAGAAATTGTAACATTAGCAAGTCACGGGGCACTCCAGGGCCAGATTGTTTTAGAGGGTCTTCAGCCCTGTTTGCAGTAGTGATTGTGTAGATCAGAAGACAGCCGGTAGATGGCGGTAAAGGACTGCGATGTGTTTGTGTAGCTCCACACAGTGCAGGCAAATGGCAGCAGGGTCGACAGCTGCTGTTTTATTATGGGCACCATTCATCACAGCAGAGGCCACAGGAGGTTCATTTGTGGTCTCCTTTAATGGCGTCGGGTGGTCCTTCAAGGGCGTTGTGTTCTCTCTTAATGTCTTCATGCCCTGGTGTAATGTTCTTGCGCTGTGTTGTGATGTTTTGTTTGCTTCCTAATTGCGGTTATGTTGGGACCCTCCGGACCACTATAACACTAATAGACTGGGCATTGTCTGCTACTGGAAGCAAGGCGTTGTTTCGTGGGCACAATACTCAGCTGTTTAATTTGAGACTGCGAGGTTGGTTGATGAAGGTGCTGTCCGTGGTGCTGAAAGTCTCATATTCATCACCAGGCTTCATCTATTTCTCCTTAGTGGGGCCCAGGTGGTTTGACCATGGGCTAGCCAGGATCAGGATGGGCATGGGTTGGTACATGGGCTATTAGTGGGACCCAGGTGGGCTGCCTATGCCAGATTAATGGGGGCAGCCTTGTAACTCTCTCTGTATGAGTTGGACAGACCAGATGGGCCCTATGTTTAACCCATTCTCCCCACCGCATCATTGACCTTGGAGGGGCCAACATGTAACCTGTGCTGGGCTGCACATTGTAATTGTTTTGGAGGTACAGTTCTAAAGGGACCTATGGCTTGGCACAGAGCCAAATCTCAGAGATAAAGGATCTTATCTGGGTTTCTTAAAGAACAATACATACATACAATGCTTCTATTTGGGCAATTTAGCTGCTACCATAAAACCTGTAAAAGGTGAGCAAGCTTAACACTTGCTCAGGTGGACTTCTCTGTAGAAAATAAGACCCTTGTCATGGCAAGGTGGTCTTCAGCCTCTCCTTTAGAATCATATCCAGATTTTTTGTTGTTATTGCTTTCATTCTCTTAGCCCCGCCCCCTTCTCACCCGGATGAATGACTTCACTCCTCAGTCAGGGTTTCCTTTATGGTCCCGGGATCTCCCTGCATTTTACACAGGAGCTTCGCAGAGCGCGCACCCTCCCCTGTCTCACTCTTGCACGCGCTCTCTGTCAGCTTTAGTGTCCGTCCGTGCCACGACCTTGTTCGCTCCTCACGCGGGATTTTTTTCTTATTAGTCTTCGCCTTGCGCGGGAATAAGCAAAGACAGCGTGGACGAAGCCGCTCGCGCCCGAACGGGGTTGTGTCTATTGTTCATTCGCTCGCTCGCGCTCGTTTCGTTGTGTTTTCCCGCCATGTCCGAGGTGCTGCCATACAGCGAGGGGAAGATGAACGGCTACGGAGCGGATAACGACGTCGGTCAGATCTCATTCAGCTGCAGACTGCAGGACACCAACGCGTTCTTCGGAACATCGGAATCCAAAAGAGCGCCCAAACTCGGACAGATCGGCAGAGCCAAGCACGGTAAGCACAAGCGGACACTGTGAGGAAAAACTCGTATCTCTTGAAATATAACCGCGTACGTGTTATGCAATCGTTGTTATGTCAATGAGAGGAAACAGAATCACTATAGAAAAGTACCGCTGGAAAAACGTGAAATGCAGCATAAAAAGTGAGTAGGAATAAGTGGGAAATGTCAGTGTAAAAATGTGAAATGCGGTAGGAAACTGAGTATCAAATCAACAGGAAAACGTGTATGTAAAAACGTGAAATAGTGTGGGAAACGCGAGTAATGAAAAGGGTTAATAAGTGAAATTATCTGCGCTATGCAGGAAAACAGCTTATAGCCTGAAAACGTTATACATTTGCAAAATTACAATAAAATGAAAGGAAAAAAACGTGTACTGCAGAATATTGTCTTTCAATAATGACATGAGAAAGTCCTCTCAAAATAAAATGCAAAGCTCGGCTGCACGTCTTTTCTGTAGAGGACACAGAAATGCTTGAACCGTATTCAGTGTTAGAGCCTATAACCCTTTGTTTTAGGGTTCTGCTGCGGGCATGAGACTCTCCGTCCCAGAGAAGCAACGTTCAGCGCGTCTATTAAATACGGTCTTCAATAAACAAGACCCCCTTACAGAGTGGGTTAGTGTTGTTCATGCGTGATATGCAGCAAATTCATGGATCTATTCAGGTTTGAAATTATCAGAAAATGTTTTTAATATGATACAAACGAGACAAAAATTGGAAACTAAATTGGAGATGTAAAATAAGCAAAAAACCACCAAAAATATCACCTAAATGTTTCCTAAATAATTCAACGTCAATAAAATTTCCCCATATCAGTAGGCATAACTGTTATACTCATTTAAAGGTGGAACAAGACCCATTTTCAATTTCATAAACACCAATGGTTCTGTTTTCATTTTGGTTAGTAGTGTATATCTATTAAGGACATGTGCTCTGCTCTCTTGGCAGTGGTCATTGAAGACGACCGAATAGACGAGGTCCTCAAAGGCATGACCGACAAGTCCGCCCCGGGTGTTTAAAGCCTCGCAGCGATGCCTCGTCAACGTTTTTCTTTTCAGTCACCAGTTTGAAGCACTTGTCGACTGTGCATGTGAGAAGCAGCCTGGAAGGTTTTAGGGTCTCAAGGCTGGAGGAGAGGCTGAGGAAGACAAGGAGAAGGATGAAGAGAGCAGGGGGAGGGGTTTAGCAAGGAGAATGAAGAAAAGCAAGAGAAAGAGAGTGAGAAAAAAAGAGAGGTAGAGTGAAAGATTGGCTGGTGATTCTCCAAACCCAAACCCAAACCCAAATTCCAAGCCCTGGAACTCATCCCAAATCTGCAGGAGCCAGTCTTCATTCGAGCCAATGGGTTGGACATCTCATTACATTCAGTCATCGGAAGCCCTTGGCAACCCCAGGCTCAACGGGAGCTGTCCGTTTCAGCACCACATTACTGGTTCTGCTCATATTGGCTTTATTTTCAAAAATAACAATAACCAGATATTCCTCTTTTACTTGGAAAATGTGAGAAGACCAAAAAAATAAATAAAAACTAAAGATCTGTCCTCCATGTGTACACAAATTTGAGCATCAACCTAAAGCAGGATGAATGGAAGATGAAGTAGAGCTTGTTTGGAAACACACTACTGCAGGACAGTATTCATAAGGCTACATGACATCTACATATCACATTTATTTATGGAAACTCTGACATTTGGCTGTCAATACACTTTCTAGGGTGAAAGGTCATATCATAAGAACTGACATTTGTAGCTTTACATAGCTTATGTTGCTAATAATACTAATATGTCCTGAGAGTTCATTCAACCATGTCGAAGGTTAAAGGAAGCTCATTCACATAGTCATGATAGTAATGACAGAGTCAACTATTATAGCCACATCTTACATAGAAGTTTTGACATGCAATAACACGAAAAACAAAAAAAAAACAAAAAATAAAAATAAAAACAAAACATGGTAATCACAAGCATATATAGGTGTTATATAGCCTTGTGAACACTGCCCTGTAGTAAGGGGTTAATGTTTACTTCAATACCAATGCCAGCAAGTACTGTCTGAAGAGACTTGGAGGACTAAAAACCAATAATCACCAGGAAAAAGACAAAGAAGGAAGACATTTTGTCATTTGTTTTTGGTTCATCTTTCTTTCCTTTTAAAAATATCTGAGTTGGGCGTTGTGTACATAGTAATAATATCTCTTTGGTCTTTATGCATGAACTCTAAGCTCTTGTGCCAATGTGGGTGGTTCCACCTCTCTTAAGTAAAAAAAATAAAAAATTTAAAAAAATAAAAAACACCAAAAAAAGGTCCCACTTTATATTAGGCATCTCTAATAACTGTATAATTACACATGGATAAAACATGTAACACCTACTTTTTTAATATGTTAGTACATGTTATTATATAGCTACTAAAAACGTATGCTTGTATAATTATCTAAGTTAATTTAAGTTAATGCACTCTCAAATCTTTTTATCTTGCTGCTGCTCTACCACAATTTGTTGTTACATGTATTAATAATGTGTTACTACACAGTTATTACAGGCACTTGATTATCAGTGGACACCAAACAAAAAGTAAACAACCCAGGCACGCTTCTTTTTACTGAAGTTCATATTTGTATTTTTATAAATGAATATTTGTTACTCGAGATGATACGCTAGTTTGACGATCAACAGGAGAGGGGGGTGTGGCCATCCGGAGGTCTTATACACATACAGACAATGTGAATGTTTTTGGGGGTGGACTTTTGCAAACTATGACACATTGCTCCTGCTACTGCAGCCTTCATTACTCCGTCTCTGCTGCTGATGGAGACGTTGGAACCATTTAAGTCCACCGCACTTCTTTCGTTTGTTCAGCGATGGTCAGACAAACACGATTTATTTTGTTTGTTTGTTTGTTTTTAGGTTTGTTTGTTGTTTTTTTTGGAAAAGATTCCAGTTTTATTTACCTGTTTTGATATTATACTTTTGACAATAAAAAGGTCTATATATGCTTTGTTGTGCATGAACTTCAATGTTTTCCAAATGAATAAACATTTTATGAAGCAAAAAATGTACGAAAATATACAAAATGAACCATTGTGTACAATGATGGCATATATCACTGTACTTGGTGAATTAATAAACGGGGACAGAAGCTGTCGAGACTGTTCATTGGTTCAGTGTTTGACTCTGATTCTGTGTGGTTTTGTGAAGTCAATGGCCAAGAAAAATGAATAAAGGATGCGTTTCTGTTTTTCATCTGAAAATTGCTAAATATAATGAATTATACTGGATAGCTTTAAAATACTGTTATGAATTCTGTGGGAATACTTTAGCACAATCCCCTGGGATAGCGTAGTGTATAACACTGCCGTCTCTTCTCATGGCAGACTAGGTTTAGATAGGATTCTTGGACAGGAATACCACACCCTACATAAGAATCTTTGAGCAGGACGTTTAGCTCCTAACTCTGATGTAACCTGTGTGTCTTTAACAGAATTAAATTATGGTTTCCAAGGGTTCCATACCAACAGATGCCAAGAACCATTCAAAATCCTTTGTTTCCAAAAATGTAGGGCCTTTTTTCAGTTCTCCACCAAGCACAGACACACACCATGGCATAAATATTTGAAGCTTGACCTGGACTTGGGGCATTCACTGGTTAATGAGGCAGAGAACCTGAGGTCCTGTATCTCTAATGATCCTCCTGACTCTGCCTGGTCTAACAGTACACCTCCACAGACACATCACTTAAGACTCGTTGTTGTCAGGAAACTGACAGCGGTGTACACCTGGCAACCCTGAAGTGAGAGTATTCAGACATTAGACTCTCAGCTCTTCACTGCTGCAGGAAAGTGTTCACCAGCAAAAGACAAGAAAAACCTGCACAGGCATAAACACCGTCTCAGACTGCATTTGCCCAGTGCTAATTAGCATGTTTACAAAAAGGATAATACATATTTCATAAGCTTAATATTTATAAATAAACGTTCAACTTCTTAGGGTCCAAATTCCACAAAAAGCTTTTCTACTGCCAATGCAGCAACGTCCACTGCTTATAAGACATTTATGGAAAGTAACAGGATCAGGAGGAGGAGGAGGGCACGGAGCATGGACAGAAGAAACCAAAAAAGACCAGAAGCTGAGGAAGAAAAAAAAAGTTGGCATGAGGGAGAAGAACAGAAGAAGAAGAAGAAAGAAGAGGAGAAGAGAAATATGAAAAAGATGAATGAAGAGAAGGAAAAAGAACAAAAGAAAAAAGAGCAAATGAATGAGAGAAAAAGTCATGAGAGTAAATGAGTAAAAAGAATGCAAACAAAATGAAGAAAAAGTAGAACGAAAAAGAGAGGGGTAACAGAAGAAGAAGAAAATGAAGACATAATGAAGGAAAAGAAGGAGAAAAATGTAAGATGAGAAGAAAAAAAAAACTGATGAAGAGAAGAAGAACAAGAAGCAAAATACGTAGCAAAAAAGAAATAAAGAGAGAAAAAGGAAGAAGAGGAAGGTGCTTGACGTAAATGTGTTTCACAAACGTTCCACGCTCCAGAAGAAATCAGAGCGAAAATAATGACACTTTAAAGACTCTGGGCTGGAACAGTGGAACTGTGTTCTCTGGAGTGACAGAGCACCATTGGGGTCCATCCACTTGTTCTTTTCTTGTGACTGAATGCCATCAAATTCTCACAGCAGTGTTCCAGGTTCTGGGGTAAAGCCTGGCCCAGGGAGAAGCTGTTACTGTGTTCAGGTTTTTAATATTGACGGTGCATATGTTGTAGACAGTCTCAGGATTCACACAGACCCAGAGGATTAGGGGTGTGTATGTGTGTGTATGTATGTGTGTGTGTGTGTGTGGGGGGGGGGGGGGTCTAGCAGAGGAGACCTTATTCACCCTGTGCTTACATAAGAGCTTAGTGGTCACCAATGGTCAACTCTCCAGCCCTATACCACATACCCACCCCCCCACAATCCCTCTCTCTCTCTCTCTCTCTCTCTCTCTCTCTCTCTCTCTCTCTCTCTCTCTCGGGTGGTAGAAATGAACACACACACTGAGGCAGTTTGGCAGGAGTTGGCCGGCTGAGCTGACAGGGCTGCGCTCCAGAGCAGATCATCATTAAGCGTTTTGAAAGTGTCACCAGCCGCTTGATTAATGCCCTGAAGGCTCTGGAGCTCCCGCCAGCAACAAGTCCCCAAACATCTGCACGCCTCTACATCTGGACCTACCAACGACAAGCAGAAATCAGCCTCTGAGATCAGAGGAAACCAATTAGCAGCATCGCAAATGACCCCACGTCAAACAAAGAACAGAGGATACTCCTCTCCACAGGAGGCCAGGGCTGAGGAAGGGTCTTCACCTCAGAGTGTGTCCAATCAGATCCCAAGGTCAGGTCACCATGGCCCCATCCGGAGACCAGCGGCCACGAGGGGCCCTTCAGCAGGAGGTGTACAAATGAGACCAGCACCTCTCACCCTTGTTTTTTTTTTTTTTTTTTTTTAAAGCACGATGTTGCACATTTAAACAATGAGAATTTATAGCATTTTCCACATTGAACAGTGAAGTCACATTATTCTAATTTCCCCTAAAAACACACACACACACACGGTCCAGAAGATTCAGTTAGGAACTTTAAAATCCCTCTGACCACTGTGCAGGACTTGTATATGTCATTCCCAAGATGAAGTGACGCTGTATTGGCCGCAAAAGGAGGCCCTATACCATACTAATAAATTATTGTGGTTTCAGTTTCATTGTCCAACCCCTGTATCTCTGCCTGCTCTAACAAAAAATATTTATTAATTAATTTATTTTTAAGCATAATTGAAATCAGGCAATCAATAACAGAAACTTCTTAAATGCAAATGGTAGCTAGGTAAGAACAGATAAATACAAGAACAGAGATTTGGTCTGGCACTGGGAGCTGGAATGTTAGCCCAGCCCCTCGACTCCAGGACAAGGGTCATTTTAAACCCCACACCATCAAACCCAGCCAATAGGGAGTTAAGCTTTTGAGTGGAGCAACAGGCTGCAAATCACCACCACAACAGCAATCACCTGAGAATAATCAGAAACAAAGGAGAGGGAGGAGAGAAACATAAGCAACTAACTCTACAAAAACACACACAACACCCTTTCATTCTGTTGTACAGTAGTCAACGCAACTAAATGTAAGTGTGAAATACTACTAGAAGGAAACTGAAAAGCTGTTTTGTGTAACTCTGTGCCAAGGGACTTTTACAACCTATAAGTGTCCAATCATGTGCGCCAGATTTGGTGCTAACATAACATTAAAAACACCATAGATAGACGTTATCATACAGCTGGGACTACTTTCCATTTCTCGACCCATGTTTGGACCTGGTTAATAGGTGATGGTGTTATTACTTCTACTCGGGTCCTTCTTGGCTTGCACTCATTACAGAGCCGCAAATATTATTTTCTGTCTTTGATGATGGACTGCAACTTTCACAGGATCTCAGGGAAAAAACAGTTTTCAGGATGAAAGATTTGAAAGGTGCTCAACTGCTTCTGACCGTGAAAGTTCACGAATTAGGAACATAAACGTACATTTCTGAAGACGTAGAAGACATGGGATGGCCTGATAGTAGAAGAGCAGCTTGTCTGTTCCGGCGGCTGGTGTTCTCAAAAAACTGCTAATGACACGTCCTCCACACTGGCACTTAGTCATCAATTTGCACTTGCTTTTATCAACACGTGACTGAGTGTTTGTAGATGTGTGTATACAACCTCTGATGCACATCTCCATCTGCTTTTTAACAGACGTCCCACTGTAACAGCTACAGCTGCTCCTGTGTATTTACTAAGAGACAGTGCCCAGGATTCGTACATGCATTCATTCATTCATTCATTTATTTTTTTTAGACGCTTATCCAGTTCAGGGTCGCGGTGGGTCGGGAGCCTACCCAGAATCATTGGGCGCAAAGTAGGAATACACCCTGGAAGGGGTGCCAGTCCATAGCAGGGCGACACACACTCACACATTCACTCACACTCTTATGGACACTTTTGAGTAGCCAATCTTTAGCATCATCTTAAGCATTGTTCTGGAAAAACAAATGAATAGTTTGTTAAGATTGTGGATCAAATGAGAAAGCCTAGTCCCTGCAGGGGGTCCTAGGCTGTGACGTGGTTGGAAACAGCTCAGAGATACATTTATTATAGGTTCAAAGACATCCCGAAATTAATAAGATAATGGAGAGCTGCTCTCGAATGGTCCTCTGGATGCTCCACCACTCACTTCCTTTGGAAGGCAAATCCTGGGGGCCTGTCACGATGGGTTGGGTCAAGTGATTGGACGCTAAGCACGAGGGCTCGGACGCTAAACACGAGGGATAGGACGCTAAGCACGAGGGCTCGGACGCTAAGCACAAGGGCTCGGACGCTAAACACGAGGACTCGGACGCTAAGCACGAGGGGTCGGACGCTAAGCACGAGGGCTCGGACGCTAAACACGAGGGCTCGGACGCTAAGCACGAGGGCTCGGACGTTAAGCACGAGGGCTCGGACGTTAAGCACGAGGGGCCGGACGCTAAGCACGAGGGGCCGGACGCTAAGCATGAGGGCTCGGATGCTAAGCACGAGGGCTCGGACGCTAAGCACGAGGGGTCGGACGCTAAACACGAGGGATAGGACGCTAAGCACGAGGGCTCGGACGCTAAGCACGAGGGTTCGGACGCTAAGCACGAGGGTTCGGACGCAAAACACGAGGGCTCGGACGCTAAACACGAGGGCTCGGACGCTAAGCACGAGGGCTCGGATGCTAAGCACGAGGGTTCGGACGCAAAACACGAGGGCTCGGACGCTAAACACGAGGGCTCGGACGCTAAACACGAGGGATAGGACGCTAAACACGAGGGCTCAGATGCTAAGCACGAGGGATAGGACGCTAAACACGAGGGATAGGACACTAAACACGAGGGCTCAGATGCTAAGCACGAGGGATAGGACGCTAAGCACGAGGGATAGGACGCTAAACACGAGGGATAGGACACTAAACACGAGGGCTCAGATGCTAAGCACGAGGGCTAGGACGCTAAGCACGAGGGATAGGACGCTAAACACGAGGGATAGGACACTAAACACGAGGGCTCAGATGCTAAGCACGAGGGCTAGGACGCTAAGCACGAGGGATAGGACGCTAAACACGAGGGATAGGACACTAAACACGAGGGCTCAGATGCTAAGCACGAGGGCTAGGACGCTAAGCACGAGGGCTAGGACGCTAAGCACGAGGGATAGGACGCTAAACACGAGGGATAGGACACTAAACACGAGGGCTCAGATGCTAAGCACGAGGGCTAGGACGCTAAGCACGAGGGCTCGGACGCTAAGCACGAGGGCTCGGACGCTAAGCACGAGGGCTAGGACGCTAAGCACGAGGGCTCGGACGCTAAGCACGAGGGCTCGGACGCTAAGCACGAGGGCTCGGACGCTAAGCACGAGGGCTAGGACGCTAAGCACAAGGGTTCGGACACTAAACAAGGCGGCTAATCATAGAAGGCTAAACATTAAACAGAGAGCAAAATAGAACACAGCAGCAATCAGAAACGTACAGACCACAAACATACATCAATCCACCCACAACCAGGAAACACAGACATGGACTATAAGAAGACAACTCAAACAAGAAACACCTGGGAACAAGAATCACATGAGGAGACACTAATGAGAGGGTGGATCTAAAGACCAAGGAAGGGCTAAGGAGGAGAACTAGAACAAAACAAAGCCATGTGCTTATAAGCACATGATAAACAAAGGAAATAATGAAACACAGACAGAGCAGGAAAACACTAGACAGGGCAATACATGACACTGCCCTGTTCATGTCCCCTTCCTCATGTGTGATGCATGTGACCAGAGGTGTTTTGTTTTTCTGCATGGTCTATAGTGCCGGTTCCTTGTCCCTGTTGCTTGTCTGTCATTCTAGGTCTTTGGTTACTTGTGTTTGTATGTTTCTGCTTTTCTCTGTGTCTCTCTCTTGTTCTTAATTTGCTCTGCCTTTGTCTTTTGTTTCAATTATTTGTGATTTCTTTGTTGTGAATTTTTTGTTTATATCTGTTAGGTATTAGTTTAGTTCTGTGTCTCTGTCTAGTGTTGGTTTATTTAGTCTTCATGCTTAGTATTTCTTTATATTGGTGCGTTTGGTCTTGCTTTAGATTTGTTTCCCAGTCCTCCAGGTTTCTCCTGTGCTTTTGTGTCCTCCATGTCTACATTTTCTTTTTGCACTCGTTTAAGACGCTTCTCTGCAGTTACATCCACCCCTCCGCCACTTGCACCTCAGCGTGAGTCAGTGTAAATACTGGAGAGTGAAGACCACATGAGATCTGACTCCTTCACTTCCAGATATTTTAATCTAATAATAGAGCTACACGTGGCTTACTTGCTGCCAGTTGGTATCTTAATCTCTGGCAGCAATCCAAAGATATTTGGAAGCAAATTTGTCTTTTCAAAATTATACATGTATATTTTAGAGAGGAATTTCACACCTGTTCAACAGTGAATGAAGGCCATAATGCTGTTTACAGAAAGAATAGAGTTTTGAAGGACGATTCTCAAACTCTTGCACATGGAGAAGTAAACATACTACCTGGTGTTGTCCGGTGTTGGTAGGTGGATTGGCTACTCAGAAGTGTCCCTAGTTGCGAGTGTGTGAGTGAATGTGTGAGTGTGTGTCACCCTAAAATGGTGCCTTTCCATCGTGTGCCCAGTGATTCCAAGTAAACCCCAGACCCACTGCAACCCTGAATTGAATAAGTGATTACAGACAATGAATGAGTGAATGAATCTGCGGCTGTATAATACTATCACAGGTTGGTGTCCCCACCATGGTTTTTGACCCAGATCCAAGTTTAGTCCAGTACCGAAAAGCCACTCAGTTGAACAGATTCTCTCCTTTCAATCTGTAACTAGTAATCATGGCGATTGTCACTCTCCGGTCGGTGTCCGATAATGCTGTCCGATAATCTAAACATCTCTTGCATTCTCACGTTCTGAGGCTGCAATTATATTTCAGTGGAGAATGAAAAATAAATGATTTCTGGTTTATTAATGTGGGCCTCTGAGGAGTTGCGCTCTCTGCCGTTGCTATTTTTAGGAGCATACCCGGCACGTGGTGCCGTTTGATGTTCCTCTGCTATGAAAACAGAGGAGAGGGATTGGGGAGAGGCTCCAGCCTCTGGCATGTATTCCGCACCTGGAGAAGTGCCCGGCCTCCTTTAACGGGACTAATTCATTCAGTCCTTCCTTCCTTTCTGCAACATCACACAGGAGGAACTGGCAAGAGGACGAAGTGATGATCTTGTCAAAACTAAGGCAGCAGCAAATAGAGACAAGCAGCCACAGTGAGCACTGCTTTCTCAGTGACTATTTGATGTCTTTGGCAGGGAGCAGATTCGTGATCCGCTTCCCTCTCTCTGTGTGGTTTCACTGAGGAAATGGGGTCCTTGATAAAAATCGGTCACATGTGACAAAGCCTGACACTTGCTTTGGATTTCTATCGAGTGTGGAGCCCTGGCATCAGGAATAATGGCAATTTTGGGATATTCTTTTGGATCTTTGTGGGTCTAATTATAAGGAAAATAAAGTGAGTGAAAATATTAAATGTGTGAATGTAAAAATAATAATTGCAATATTAGAGGTAACATCTAGCGACCTCCAGCCTAGATACTAGATGAGATACAGTTGGATGTGGAGACATACAGATTCAGTACAGGTTCTTTATGGCATCCTGTGGCATTTTTGCCCACAGATGTTTCAGCTGGGCCTGTAGATCCTGCAAAGTCATAGGTTGCAGAAGCCGGCATTAAAGCTGATGTCATTAATGCTTAATTAGTGATATATTCAGTGGCTGGGAAGGTCAAAAAAGTGTTGCAGTCTGGTGAAGACATTCCTGGGAAACCCTTGGGTGAGCCCAGGAACTGAACAGAATGCCTATCAGGTCTCAGTTTTTTTTATACGTAAACCCCATAGAAAAACATGGAATGACCTGAGACACTCTGCAGCAGCTGTAAATAATACTTAGGTCCCCATGCCCAACACCAACACATTCACTAAAGTGCTGGGATTGATCTGGCATAGGGTTGCGGAACACTGGAACTATGCCGTCTGGACGTGTAACTTTTAAATGTAACAGTGTTGGTCGTGTGGAGCTGAGGCTTAGGGAGCTGATGAGCAGCAGCAGGTTTCAGCATGATCGAGGGAAGGCTATGAGATCTGAGGATATTCTCAGATGTGAAAATGGAGATTAGAGCTTTTGTTTTACCTCTCTTACTCCTTCCTCCCTGTGAATAAAAAAAATACAGAAATACAGAAAAGATGAATGCGAAATCAGCTTCTTTCCTTTCCATATCAGCACCGCCTCAGGCAGGACATGTGGAGCTGGGAAACGTGGAGCTGGGCTGGGAATGCAGGGGAGGTCCAGTAGAGACTGGAGGAGGGGTGCCAGTTTATTTATTTATTTATTTATTTGTTCATGTCAAAGCATTTAAATGCTTCCTACACTCTCAGAAAAACTGTCAACTGCCACGACATTTTGCACTTTCCCTGTGGTGGGACCCTCAGTAGTTTGAGTCAGAAATATGTTTGTGTTATTATTTATTTTAAGAATGTTTATTTCGATTTTCTGCTTTTAATTAATCTTCCAAGTACAGAGCTGGACTTTGAGACCTTGGACCTGACATTTCCACTGTCTGCACCAGGATTACACTACCAATTATGTAACTACGTGTGAGTTCAGCAGGCTGAAATATAAACATGCTACACCTTCTCGTAAAACCAGGATGTAACGGACCGTTGCTACGACAACACAAGTCATACCAAGCTTCAGCTGCAATGCTGTCAGCCTATTTTTTTTTTTTTAAAGACTGAAACTCTAATATGGCGGCACGGTGGCGCAGCAGGTAGTGTCGCAGTCACACACCTCCAGGAGTTGGTGTGTTCTCAACATGTCCGCGTGGGTTTCCTCCGGGTGCTCCGGTTTCCTCCCACAGTCCAAAAACACTCGTTGGTAGGTGGATTGGCGACTCAAAAGTGTCCGTAGGTGTGAGTGTGTGAGTGAATGTGTGTGTGTCAGTGTTGCCTTGTGAAGGACTGACGCCCCCTCCAGGGTGTGTTCCCACCTTGCGCCCAATGATTCCAGGTAGGACCCACCGCGACCCTGAACTGGATAAGGGTTACAGATAATGAATGAATGAATGAATGAATGAAACTCTAATATATCCCTCTACACTGCATAGTGCACAGTGTATGTCATAAAATAAAGATTTCTGCACTAAAATGTTGGATAATAAAGCCAGGGCATTATGTGGGGCATTATATGGTACAAAGTCCAAAGTTCTCAGATGTGAGAAACTCCTCCCTTTCGTTTAATGCTGGATTGTAGACACTATTGTTCATTATTACTCCAGAATCAACTGCTTCAAAGTATGCACTGTGGATATGTTAGTACACTCAGTGACTCTTGTAACTTAACTATGTAATACATACCCAAACACTAGTTAGATTTAGCATTAACTGTGCTATTGGGACACAGCATTTGACTTCTTTCATCTTGCTGGGGTTGTGCCGTCTGTATTTCCATCCACTAATCTACAGCCATGAGGTAAGAGTGTGGTAGTGTCTGGAGAATGAAGAAAAGACTGTTAATGTTATTGCAGACGGAGCAGATTAGTCTCAGTGTTTGGTGTAAAATGTCTTTCTCAAGACGCCAACAAGATCATCAGCGCAATTGATCTGGAGGCCTGTATTGATTAAAAAATAAAAAAAGAGAGCCGCAATTATTTGGATGATTGGAGTAATAGACGCAGGATCACCTTAGTTTTCTTTCCTGCTCCATGAATTATCATTCTCACAACGATCAATATCACTGAACCACCGCACATCTTCTGTTATTTTGCAACAATGTTATAGAGTGTTCTCTCTCTCTCTTTCTCCCTCTCCCATATCACTCTTCCTCTCTCCCTTTCTCCCACTCATTCTCTCTCTCTCTCCTTTGTTCAGAGAGTCTATCCCCCTGCACCACGTGTGCCCATTGTTTACCGCATCACACCACAAGTAGGTCAGTGTGAAGAGCGCTAATGGCTAACGATCCAGCTGCTAAACTGTCGTCTCTCGGTAAACACATCATTTGTCCCTCAGATAGGCTTCACTCAAATGGTCAGTGAGCAGGGGATGTGTGATCTGACCTGCTCAGTGGTCTCAGGGGTTTGTCGGAGTGTTCAAAAGCACAGCGGATTATTCACTAATGGACAGTGTGTGCACTGCTCAGTGCTTCTGGACACACATCAAACATTCTTTCTGAAATGATGGCTAAGTTTACCCACAAACACACACACACACACACATTGCTGCAGTAAAAGCTTCTACTCTGAGGTGATTTAGTGATGTTACTCAATTAGTTTCAGGTCACAGAACTGACTCTGGACAGTTTCACATACTCACCCAGTCACTCTCTCTCACACACACACGCATGCTCAGATCTGTGGACAGTTTCACACACAAATGCTCACATCTGTGGACAGTTTCACACACTCACCCAGTCATACACACACACACATGCACAGTTTCACACACTCACCCAGTCACACACACACACACACACACACACACACTATTTCACACATTCACCCAGTCACACACACACGTGTGGAAAGTTTGACACACTCACCCAGTCACTCACTCATACACTCACACACACATCTGTGGACAGTTTCACACACTCACCCAGTCACACTCACAAACACACACACACTCACACACATCTGTGGACATTTTCACACACTCACCCAGTCACTCACACACACACTCACATCTGTGGACAGTTTCACCCAGTCACTCACACACACACACCTGTGGACAGTTTCACCCAGTCACTCACACACACACACACACACACAGACATGTGTGGAAAGTTTCACACACTCACCCAGTCACTCACACACACACACACACACACACATGCATACACACGTGTGGAAAGTTTCACACACTCACCCAGTCACTCACTCATACACTCACACAAACATCTGTGGACAGTTTCACACACTCACCCAGTCACTCACACATACTCACATCTGTGGACAGTTTCACCCAGTCACTCACACACACACACACACACACATCTGTGGACAGTTTCACACATTCACACACACACACACACACACGCTCACATCTGTGGACAGTTTCACACACTCACCCAGTCACTCACACACACACACACACACACACACACACACATACACACACACACATCTGTGGACAGTTTCACACATTCACCCAGTCACTCACAAACACTCACATCTGTGGACAGTTTCACACACTCACCCAGTCACTCTCACACACACACACACACACACACACCTGTGGACAGTTTCACGCACTCACCCAGTCACTCACACACACTCACACCTGTGGACAGTTTCACACACTCACCCAGTCACTCACACACACACACACACACACATCTGTGGACAGTTTTACACAGCCAGTCCACCTACCCACATATCTGCTTGGACTGTGGAAGGAAATAGGGAGAAAATCTCTTCAAAGACAGTGACCCGAGGATTGAACCCAGGACTCACGAGACCCTGGATCAAAAACTGTAATTCTGAAGGGGTTTATTTCAGGTTTGTTTGGTATATTTCAGTAAATATCAGAGATAAATAAAGAAATCAAACAATTCAAGCTGGTACAGCACAATAAAGAATCACTTTACAACAAATGGAGTAATGTTCCCTGTATTGTGCTGTAAATTGCAGAAGGTTGGTATTTTTTGTGTGAGAGAGGATCCCACGTGCCATACACTCAGCTGTAGATCAACACCCCGCACTCCTTGCTGAGCACCTGCGCATCCAACCACGCTTTTTATTTAGGTCAGTGTCTAAAAGAGATGAAAGCCTGGCTAAATTTAAAGGCCAGCTCTGATCACGATCTACACATTTTCCTTTAACTGCTGTTAACATCACACACCCACACTCACTCTCAACATGTCTGTCAGGGAGCAGGAGGTTCTCTCAATGTGGAGCAGCGTGTGGAAGAGAAGTCTCCACTGGGGTTATTTCAGAGCTCGGAAAGTGTGTATTATTATTATTATTATTATTATTATTATTATCATTATTATTATTATTATTGATTTATTCATTGATTTTCTCTAGCTGCTTTATCCTGTTGAGTCATCCAAGTGTGTTGTACTCTGTGTGCCATTGTGTTAGCAGAGGTTTGAAAAGAAGTAGAGGCTTGATTCACATGTCTCACAGAAAGAACTTGAATCCATTTTTCATCTTAAGAATGTAGAGGTAACAGACACCAATCAAACCTGTCCTCAGAAGCGTTCAGACGTAGGCTGAAGAGCCTCTACTTCAGTGTTAATTTTAGAGGTTTTTATTCTACTCCATTGTAATTATGGTGATGTTATTAACAATGAATAGCTAATGGATACTTAATAACGGCTCCTAAGTGAGGTTCCTGCTGAAGATGAATGCTTCGCCCGTCCTGTGACCGAGAGTAACCCATAAATCATCCTTCCTTTCTTCACTTCTTCATTCCCTCACTTCATCACCAAGGGACTGGGGCTTCCCCAAAACACAGCGAGCAGCTGGACAGTGTCCAAAGCAGAAAGTGGGCCACTGTGTCTTCTGACCACAAGCCATGAGTCAGAAAGAGTGTGTATGTGTATGTATATGTGTGTGAGAGAGAGAATGCATGAGCAAACAATAAAAGACTAAAAGACAGCAACAGTGTATGATTTCTTGTTGATTTGTTTGGGTGTTTGTAAAATTCACAGTAAAATACCGGAAGCTGTGGTTGCCAGATTTTCACCATAAAATGTATAAGATTGCAGTAGGCTTTATGGCAACTGTAAATTATATAAAATTATATATTAAAGAAATTGCATATTTGTTTACCATATTGTGAAACAAACAGATATAAACATAAAGATAAAAAACCTAAACACAGGTTCCATACAATTAACACAAATTATGTGACAACTGAAAGAATGCAGCTAGAGACAAACATCCTTTATATGCCTTTAAAGTGTGAACCACCCATAATGGGTTGTGTATTTAGCACGACCAAATGCATGGCCTAAGGGTTAGAGAAGTGGGTTTGGGACTGGAAGGTTACTATTTCATTTCCCACAATGTGCAATGTTACTGGGGTTAGGAAGTTCTCTCTGGTTTGTTTATGTTCAGAAGTTCTGACCTTTTAAGGTGGAATGATATGTTTGTGGAAAAAATGACTCTATCAACATGTCAGAAGTTTGACTTGTCTGTAAGATTTTATTCACTGTTGAATTCATTTGTAACTCCAGTTGTTAATTTTGTAGCACTTTCAGTCTGCGTTTACTTTAAAGCAGTTAGCTTCCTAAATTTAGAGTGAGTTTCTACAAAAAGAATCGGATACCGCAAATGTAAGTGAAAATTAGCCAACTAATGGAACAGGTATAAAGCATCTCTTTTCATGATTTTCAGTGTTTGGAGGGTTGGAGGGTCATTAGCAGAGAGAGAGGAAACCTAGCATGTCTGACTAGCCACTTTTTTTTACCCATTTGCTGAAACTAGGGTTTTATAAACACGTTAAACCGGTTTCCAGGATGCAAACAGTGAGTAAACATTTTTTTGAATTTCATAACCTGTGTTTTTTTATTACAATTGTGAATGCTGCCTTTAAGGCCAATATTTAATCATAAACTCACATGTTCATCCACACAGGGTGTACTATATTTAGTAAACATTACACCAACTCAGGGAATAGCCTTTCAGCCAGTCATGTATGTACTCACATTAAACACCAGACTGCAGACATCTGACTTGGATCATGAGCAGCAGAGAACACAATCACCCTCTAAGACTGATCTTTGGAACTGTGGGGGATATATCTGCAGATTTCTGGTGGTAATTGTTTGAGGGAGAAGGAAAAACAGATAATTTAATGGAAGTTCATGCAGCCTTTTGGTCAGTTTGAGGCAGTTTTATTGCTCCATTCCATCGGAAGCACACTGTGAAGGCTTTTCACATGATGTAATTTCATGTAACTATAAATGACAATCATCAACTCCCACTGTTTTCCAGGTTTTTGTGTACAGTATTATCCATGTGATGATGTTAATCCAAATGAGTACTATCGCTCTAGAGCCACACAGATGTGCAGTGTCTGGATAAACCTAGACTAGCCGGATTAATCCCCAGAGATTTGTTATTTTAGGGTCCATTACTTCACAGTTTGTTTATTCTGGGCGCTCTGGTGTGTGAATTTATAGCTTGGGCTTATTTGGGATGTGCTCCAGCTGCTTTGACCTACTGCCGCACAGTGGTTTACTGTCTGAAACAGAGCCTGAATTCAGGGTAACGTGTGACTGATAGACGTGTGATGGAA
This sequence comes from Hoplias malabaricus, assembly GCF_029633855.1. Lineage (NCBI taxonomy): Eukaryota > Metazoa > Chordata > Actinopteri > Characiformes > Erythrinidae > Hoplias > Hoplias malabaricus. The sequence continues at coordinate 19,412,717 of NC_089800.1, forward strand.
CTCCATCCAAACTCAAGCCAATCATTGTTTCTCCACTCAGCTCCACTGACCATACAGGAGCACATTGTAGTTCTACTGTTACAGGCTGATGTGTTGTGAGTGTCGTGCTGATACAAGAGGATCAGACTCAGCAGCGCTACTGGTGTTTTTAAACATGCTGTCCATTCCCTGTCCACGTGGGATGAGCTTGAGAGGCATTTGTGATCCATAACTAATCATCCATCATGAGAACCTGACTTCAATGTTTATGAGAATGCCATCAAATCATAACAGCAATGTTCCCACATCTAATCATAAAGGCTTCCCAGAGGAGGGGCACACTCCTTTTTTTGACATCTAGGTTCAGAAGAAAAGATGGACATGCAGGTGTGCAAAAACGATTGGCTATAAAGTGTACAAGTGAACTTCACTGAACCTCTCTCAGGGTGAACTCAAGACCACCTGTCACCGCCAGTTCCTGGGATATGAGAATGGTTTAGTGTTGGGGTTGGTCACATCGGTGCCCTACACGACAGCTGGAGTGGCTATTTCCAGACACCTGGCAATACCTGTGTGATACACACAGGCCTGTGGGCTCTACTTTGACCTGTCCGGACCAGCGTGGGCCCGTGAAGGGCCTCCAGCAGGGGACAAAGCAGAGCGAGTCCTTCATTAATAGCTCGGGATGCATTCGCCAGCTGTCTCCTTTATCCTTGCTGTCTATAACTGTGCTTAAAGTCTTAAAGTCCAGATGTGGGGACGGAACCCCAAACCCCAGGACCCCAGGTAGACCCACTCTTGATCAAGCTGTTGTTTCAGAATTACAGCTCATGCAATTTCCAAAGTACTGACAAGCTGTGGTTGCCAAAATCTCACCATAAAATATACAGTCCAAAATGTTTAATACATTCCAGTATTATTTTTAGCTTTACAGTACTTTATTTATAGTGCTTTACTCTTAGGTTAACAGATACACACCAAAAAGTATTTATATAAAAAATACTTTTGCCATAAAATGAACATGTAAATAGTGTGACAAAAGAGAAAATAGAGACAGAGATATAGTCATACTGCCCGAGATTAGAGCTGCTCAACTCCTGACTTAGAGGCCAGTGTAATCCCACTGAACCACTGGGGCAGTGTGAGAAAGGACTAAAAAGGGAAATCATCAATGGCTCAAAAGCTGAGAAGAACTAAAGAGGGAAAAGACAGCTAAATAAACAAAAAGGCAAAGATGTAAAACACAAAGACTTGTGAAAGGAAGAAAAACTATAAACTTAGGGATCTGAGAAACCCACGCAGACACAGGGAGAACACACCAACTCCTCACAGACAGTCACCCGGAGGAAACCCACGTGGACACAGGGAGAACACACCAACTGGAGCTGTGTGACTGCGCCACCGTGCCGCCCCCCACACACAAATACACAAAATAATTGCCCCAATGCAACACAAAATCAAAAAGCCTCAAAGGGAGAAAAAAACCAAGAAACTGAAAATCACATAAAATTTGGAGCCGCTGGGCATGCTGGGAGCTCCCCCATGAGTCTCGGCTCCTCCCAGTCCTTGGACACGTGTATCACTCCTAATGGTTTTTGCATTTAACCGTGACAAAATCTATTTTTTACAAAATAAAGAAAAGTAAACATTACAGTGTAGTCTGTTATATTAATATTATGGAATATTTTGTTATAAGCAGTGTGCAAATGTATTTTACTGTAAAATAATATATTTTTTTACAGCAAAGAGATGTAAAAATTAGTGTTTTGACTGATAAAATTATTGACTGTATTTCACTGTTACAGAAACTGTATTAATTTTTAGAGTTTACAGTCATTTACTGTCATCGTTTTACAGGGTTTTTTTTTACCATAAAATTTACAGAATTTTTTTTATAGTGTAGTCACCATACCCTATGCCTAGTGTCAGCTACAGGGGTGTGAAGCCCCCAAGCACTGGGCCGTGAAGCAGTGGAACAGTGTTCTCTAATGTCATAACAAGTCATCCTACATTAGCAGATGACAGCACCAATCAGAGGAAAAGGCACTTAAACTGGACGTTCTGAACAAAGCTGTTTAGACAGGTGGAGAACGCTGCTGTGGTGTTGGATCCTTGTGATATTTTGACCACAATTTCAAAAGGACCCCAGAACTGTGTTGGGTTATGGGAAAGGGGTTAGATTATGTCCCCTTTAATGTCATGGAATGTGTTTGAGAGTATTTGACATGGGAGGTCTATAAAGAGGAACCCCTGACTTGACCTCATACTCTAATGTTGGAGGTAATCTTCTCACTGGGGCGTGGGGAAAGTTTTAAATGTCCATCCTTGTATCATTTCGGTCTCCTCTTTACAGTGAGTCACCTTTCCTTGAAGCATGCACTGTCATCCAGTTTCCATAGAGACCCGTCTCCATGGCAACCTCCCTCCATTTCAGCAGCAGAGCATAGAAAGAGGGTCTCTCTTCATGAGGGGAGAGGAATCCACACTGCGCAGCAGGCGCTCTTATTACTGCGCTTGTGAACTGAAGCAGGAGACGCGCAATAAGACACAGATCAAATGGAGCCCGGTTTCTATAAAACCGAGTTGTGCACCACTGCAATCTGCAAGGTTTTGGACAGCCAGGTTCATCACATTGTGGAATGGTCAAAGTCTAATGCTAACCGCCCATTGAATGGTCTATTAATCCCAAATAGGAAAATAAATCCCAAAAATAAACCTTACCTGGGGATACTGTGCAATTGTATCTTATGTGGGACTGAGATGTTCTCCACATTTACATATTTCTTCAGGGGTTTTTGTTTCAGGAGTTTCTAGAATGTTCTCTTTGCATGTACTTCTTAGTTCAGAACTCACAAAGGTGGTCACCAGCACAATGTTTCTAGAGGTTTGTAATTGTTTTCTTGTGTGATTGCTCATGTTTGCAGTTTATTACAAACAAATCATCAAACTAAACAGGACTAGATAAGGACAAACTACGACAAGGACAGACAGGAAATAGCCGTGAACCAGTGTAGACATGGGTAAACTAAGAAGACATGGAAGCACACATCTACACTTACAGGACCAGACAAGGGAGCACTGAAACAAAGGGACTATATACACACAGGACAAACGAGGAACACCTGAGGGGCAGGACCACAGAGGAAACACAGGTGGCGACACTGACGAGAAGGCGGTGCTAATGTAGAGACAAGGGAGGAGACAGGAACAAAACAAAAACAGAGCCATGTGTTCCTTAGCACATGACAAACAAGGAAACTCAGACAGACAAAGCAAGAACACACGAAACAGGGCCTGTAGTACTGGCCAGCTGATGAGATAGATCTGGGCAGTTTGCATTCACCTTCAATGTGATAAACTGCTCAGTAGTGCTGCATTAGTAGCAGTGGTGGGATGCCTTGCATGCCTCAGAGGAAGCATTTGTTTGTTTCTATCCTTCGCAGGCTTAGAACATTAGAACACTCTTCTGACTGTGGAACATTTAGTGAGTAATATGATGAACTCAAGCTTTTTTGAGACCACATTTTGTCCTCTTGGCTATTTGGACTGAAGTGAGGTAGATTTGTTTAGAACCACTTTTGGACTGCGTCACAAGCTCACAGCACCGAGTCCCATTACTATTCCAATATACCAATACAGCCCTGAGTGTGTATTTTGGTGTCCTTCATAACATAAAGAATTCAGGCATGTGACACCCCTGTGAAGAAATGATTGGGGCACAGAGAAGCAGAGTGTCAACAGAAGCCCCACAAACAGCCTTGCTGCTATTCTGGTCAGCCTCTATCCACCGAGTCCACACTGGCTCTTACGTAACGTTTATATGCTTCACTGATGTAGCTCTGCGCTGCCTGGAGAAGACAAGCAAGAAGCTTATGTAAAGACACTTGCAGAACTCTTGCTAGAAGAGAAATGGGGGGTGGGGGTGTAAGGGGTGAGGGGATGCTCACTTTGGACAAAAAAGCAAATGATCTCACAGCCGAGCGAATGCCTTTGTCTATTTTCAGACACACAGCTCGCATGACTTTATTTTCCCCAAAGACATCCATCAAGAGATCATCATGGACCACTTGCACAGTTTCTGCGTCAGACTCTTTCAAATATCTATAGGAAACTTGTGAGGATGACCTTTCAGAGCTAGTGCAAAGCCACGTCATCAAATCCTGCTAATACACAGTATGACTAAGCATTTTAGACCCCTTTTCATCCAGCATCTCAGCTGAACTGAAGGGTATTAGCAGGTCGATTGTTTCCCTTTGCTGCAGAGGAAGCCTCTACCCTTGGGAGGGAGTGTAGGGAACATTTCTTGGAGGATCTGATGGGGTTCTGGTTTGGACTCATATATGGACTCCTTTGAATTCGCATATTTTTGTTTCTAAGTCTGTTTCCAAGATTTGTGCAAGGGTGCAAGTATATTCCACCCTTAATCCTTATCATTACCATGATTTCAAACATAACCATAGCTCTAAACCTTACATTAAATATTAATATTTAACCCTTAGGAGCCTTGGCTTATTATACTTTTGATTTTTGCTTTTATGTAATAACAGCGTTTAATAGACCCATGTTAAGTATTGGGGGTTTCTTTCCAGCCTTTTTCTATCTCTCTCTTTCTCTCTCTCTCTCTCTCTCTCTCTCTCTCTCTCTCTCTCTCTCTGTTGGCCCTTTTCCAATAAATAAATAAATAAATCAGTTAAATTAACCAGTGTCTTTGAGGATTCTGGGACCTTGGTGGTATTGAGGAAAAAGACCCATATTTCCACCAGTTTTGATGGGGAGTTTATAGACTACATGTTGTACTGGGCACATACAGACTCTAGAGGGGCACGGTTGTACCCCTCTGCTTGCCAATCAGTTGTATATATATATATATATACAACAAATATACCTCTGGTGAAAAGCCTGTTAAACACTAAATAGTTTAAATGATTTAACACTAAGGTGGTTATTGCATTTGTTCGGTTCATGTGCACTTTCTTGAATAAATAAACACAAATAAGTACAAATCAAACAAACTAAACTGGGTCAGACTGAAAGCTGCTGTGGCATTATGGGAAGTGTAGTGTCTGCGTTGAATTTGTGTGGCATTTCCTGTAATTCTGCTCAGCAACCCTAGATAAAGTTAACCTTTCTTGCCATTGTGATTCTTTGGGGGGCACAATCAAATTTCACTGGAGCAGCGCGAGAGCCATAGATTAATGCATAGAGTCAGGACAGAGTCATGGTTTATCCAGTGTTTAAGGCTGGTTCAGATCATAGTGATATATGACACACATGAAGATGATACCAGAATGGTTCCAGAGCCCTTCTGCTGAACTTTAAAACAGTGACAACAGATGAGAAAAGCAGCCTAAAGTTTTCAATTTGAGTTGCGCTGACCACAGCTCAAGAAAACAAAGAGATGGAGCATTTTCCTGTTTTTACGTCTTTGGGATTTTCTGTTCAAATGAGAAATTGCAACAGGTCATTCCCATTTTCAGTTTTTCAAACATAAAGGTCCACAGATACACCTGGTTCTCAGTTTGTTTTTGTTTTGTTTTGTTTTGTTTTGTTTTGTTTTTTTACTCAGCACATCACTGAGGACATTATAACATGCATCAAATTCTCCCATCCAGCTCCACTGCGTGATTATGTATGTTTTTAATTTCCGTGCTCTTTCTGGAGCTTCTTTAGCTTGACGCCCATGGACACTGTCAAGGTTCATGCCAGAAATCTGATTGTTTCTGGTTCTGGAACCTATAAATGTAGTGGAAATGTGCAGATCCACTGCAAATTTGGTTTGTGAATGGGAATAAAACCCAGAAAAAGCCTATGATTTTTCACCTTCTTCCACCTCCTTCTTCTATTCAGCTTGTACAAAAGTATAAGTAGATTCCAAGCTTTTATAGGTTCATTTATAAAACTGAAAACGATGAAGAGAAGCCTTATGAATTAGAACGAGGAGATATAGTAAACAATATCAGTTGCATCACAAATCTATCTCTTGATCTATCTTTTAAATACATTCTGCTAAGATTAGCAAACATGATGAGCCAGTATCCTGAGCAATGTCCTACGTGTGATGGTTTGACTATGTGTAAGTCTAGCGGTGTGCAGTGCTGTCTGGAGCTGCATGTGCTGGAGTGGCACACTACCCTGCTTTCTGCGGGGGAGCTTCTCTTTGTGGGAAAGTTTCAGAGCAAAAGTGGGGCACGTTCTCCTGCGCTGACTCGACCGACCCTTGGGGGCTGATTATTCAGTGTGTGGGGGGTGGAGAGCATGGAGACAGAGGCTTCCTCTTTCTCCCTCCTCCTCCGCTCTGTGGCATTAGAGCAGGGCTTTACCTCAGCCTCACAGCAGCATCCTGCAGCGTGACGTCCTGCTGAAGCCTGAATCAGCCAAAGAGAGACGGAACAGCTTTTTTCCCCAGAAAGGAGTCTTCTACACAAACAGTGTACCTCATAGCCACAAGTACCAAACAGAATCCAATGCAAATACTCGGTAACTATTATGTAATTAATGTTTGGTGTGATGTAATTACATATATATATATATATATATATCAAACTAATGGAACTTCCTAGTTAGTTAAAGCACCAGTTTGTGAATTAGAATTTATAGAAAAGCATAGCCATGAAGTGTGAGAGGAGAAAGCAGTTGAAAGCACATTCTGTTCTGGGCATGAGTCTCTGGTTCCCCTCTGAGGTCCTGCTTCTCTCTATCTTTCTCTCCCGACACTGATGCTGAGTAAGGGAGGCAGGTGGCGTAGAAGCAAGGTACGCTGCATGCAGAGAGAACACAGGACAAGAAAGGGAAGGGAAGGATCAAGACAGTTTTTCTGTGTGAGCTCTCGCTGGGGACTCACTCGCTCCAATCAATGTGCCGGGCCTTGCTTCTTTAAGCTGCTGGGAGGTGTGCTCGTCTGGATCAATGAGCAGGAGCCTGCAGCCTATTATCCACTAAATCTCATTAAAACAAAGCCGGACGACAGAAACTACCGAGAAATTGTGTGTGTGTGTGTGCGTGTGTGCGTGTGTGTACACTCATTCTTTGTATAATCTCTCTAGAACAGCACTGCCCATGGAAAGAGTTACTCAGAAGCAGCCGCACACAATTCTATAAGGACATGCCTGATACCAAGCATTCACTGTGGTATGAAAAACTGTCACTGCGGTGGTACACTCAAGGGTACATATCCAGTATGTTTAGTCAGGGAACATTCATTCATTCATTATCTGTAACCGCTTATCCAGTTCAGGGTCGCGATGGGTCCAGAGCCTACCTGGAATCACTGGGCGCAAGGCGGGAATACACCCTGGAGGGGGCACCAGTCCTTCACAGGGCAACACAGACACACACACATTCACTCACACACTCACACCTACGGTCAATTTTGAGTCACCAATCCACCTACCAACGTGTGTTTTTGGACTGTGGGAGGAAACCGGAGCACTCAGAGGGAACCCCACGCAGACACAGAGAGAACACATCAACTCCTCACAGACAGTCACCCGGAGCGGGAATCAAACCCACAACCTCCAGGTCCCTGGGGCTGTGTGACTGCGACACTACCTGCTGTGCCACCGTGCCACCCTCAGGGAACATTACCTTATTCAATTATAATTGTAGATTAAAAAATTGTGTTGATTTTATACGTCCCCTTTTGTCTCCAGAATTTCTATAATGCTTTTTTATTTTCTGTTTCTTTTGATTTCACCTTCAGAAGAACCACTACTTTAAACACAGAGATTTAACACTGGACACTAAAATGACCACAGTTCGCACAATTGACCAAAAAGGGACAATCTGTGAAGTTCTGCTTGTTGATCTTGTTTGTCTATCTATGTGTTTACACATGTAAAAGAGTGAAAGCCAAGAACGGCTGATACAAAAAAGCAAATCACTGATCCCCACTGGACAAAGAGACTTGACGTAAGTGACTGTTACATTCCTGCACCTCCCTGTCTCTCATACGCTGTGAGTTAATATGGGTTTACAGCTGGATATTTGATTCCTCTTGTTATAAAGCACTGAGTTTATTCACAGTGTTTGCTGGTCTTACTGATTCAGTTCCAGAGTTGATTCTTTGACATATCTGGAAGTCTAGACAAGTGACTCTGCCAGTGCGAACGCTCTGTTTAGGACTGTTTCATATTGGCTTTGTGGTGCCATCTTGGTTAAAGTCAAGTAGAGTCAAAGAGTCGGTTCACTTGACTCCAGCAGCAAGAGTCAAGAGTCGGAATTGACTCGAGAAAACCCTGTGATCCAGTTTGTGGCATTAACAGGTGGGTCATGTCCATCATTATAAATTCCAGCTCCAGTTCCTGTTGAATGTCTCAGTTCTTCATGGGATAGAGGTGTATGGTAAAGTGACATGGTCCTTCAAATTTAGGTGTTTTTCAAAGGCACACTCCACATGGAGTGTTATAAATGCATTGTGAATTACAGAAAAATGGCTGCAGAAATAACCAAAGAAACCCTTTTTCTCCTTCTAAAATGTTGACGACCATTGTATTATCTTTAATATAGTTTAAATATTTTATGACTATGATAAAACCTTGCTAGTACTATGTAGTGGTCTCGGTACTTAGCTAGTAAATGGCCAGTCCCACCTTAAATGGTGAAGAAATTACATTCTAGCACTTAGAATGTCACAATATTTAAGGTGGAACTGGAAGGTTCAAACAAAAATTGCCAAACAAGCAACTGTATTCAGCTGTATACATAGAAGTAGATGATATTATCGGATAATTGAACTAAAGATGCCTCTGAAGATGCCTTAAATTGAACTAAAGCTCCTCTGATATCACTGCAGACTGACAGAACTGCCTACAGAGCACAGATAGCCACCTGGGAATATACCATGTCTATGTGTTTTATTTGTGTTCTGGTGATATTGCAGGCTCTTGAAGGGTTGTCCCATTTGATAGGGGAAGATTTTAATCACTCCATGGTGTGACTCAGTTCCAAGGAGCAAAGGGACACTCAAACATCTAGGGGTAGAGTTAAAAATAAGAAATGGGAATTGACCTACGTTTTAGAAACTGAGGCATAAAACCTTCCTACTCTGTGCTGTGGAGCAGCGGAACTTTTCCCTGGAGCACCTTCCAGTACATTTGGGAAGGCTTGGAGTGGCATTTTGCACCAGAAAATGTAGCTCCAGTACTGTCCAGGATTCAACAGCTTAGTCAGGAAGGGCACGACCCTTTCCCTTTCAGCCCAGAGCCAGTCCCAGACGGATGAGGGGAGGGAGGAAGGGGAGGGTCCGTGCTGTCGGCTGCCTTCGGATCAGCCCAGCGCTGATAAGGAAAGCGGCAGAGCGACAGCTGCCCAGACAGATCGAAACGACTTAATGAGAGACCGGCATCGGCATCGATCCTCCACACGCTCCTAATCGGTCCCACTGCAGAGAGCTGGGGACCTGGAGACAACAACAAAGGGTACTGCTTCATGTCCACCCCAGCTGGAGAAGCACTGACGGGGTCAGTACAGAAGATCCAGCAAAACATTGTGGTTAGAGGAGCATAAGGTTGTGTAAATTTACACCACGTGTCCAAACTTTGGTTGACATCCCAAACTACTTGATGTGGCCCCACTTGGCACATAGGTATTTATTTACATACACACAGCTTGTAATATGTAGAGTTCATCACATTTTTTGGAGAATTTCAGGAAGAATGGGCCAATAGAAAGGCTCCAGATTTATTTGGAATAAAATATATTTACAATGACTTCCACCTTTTTTTTTTAATTGAACAGTGCTGATATTTAACCGGCCACAAGGGTCTCCGGTCACACCACCCAGCACCAACCACAAGCTAAAGGGGTATATAGCCCCCCAGCATGGTAAAACCCCATTATCTTGAGTGATGGCGCATCAACCAATATCTCTGGGCAGAGCTGGGACATCCCCTGGGACACTAAGAGTCAGTGCAGTACCCTGAGTATCCTCACTGTTGCATCTCTACCACAAAGGCTGGGTGAGCAGCTCACCGTGTGGTCAGTCACACTCATCCTCCGTATCAGCGCTGGAGCCGACAGCCAGCATTGTTGCTGTTCTTAAGGTAAGAGCTCAGGGGCTTGCTTTAGGATTCCCAGGACAATACCCTCCTCCTCCTCCTCCTCCTTCTCTTCTGTGGTCTGCTTTGGTCAGTCTGCTCAGGCCACATACACACACACACACACACACACACACACACACACACACACACACACACACACACAAGCACACACACACAAGCACACAGATTCTGATAAAGAGATAGAGGAGAAAGAAAGAATGGCTTCTTATCTCTTTTGTTTCTATGGGCTCAGAGCTGTCAAGGCTCACAGTCTTTCTATCTATCTATCTATCTCTCTCACTGACGCTCAGATTTGCGACTGCCCACAGGTTCCAATTAGTTGTTCTACCCTCTGTGATCGGGGCTATTGTGGCATGACACAATACAAGGCTGATAAAGGTAACACGCTGACACACACACACACACACACACACACACACACACACACACACACACACACACACACACACACCAAGCACCCAACTATTTGCAAGAAGGTTCCACAGCTACCATCAGACCCAGTGCCAAGCATTGGCTAGAGATGTTAAATAAGCCATACTCTGGAGGAATGGAGCACTATTCAATAACATTGATGTGAGTTGGAGTACCTGACCTTACTAATGCCCTTAAGGCTGATATCAATGCTCCAACATCTAGAGAAAAGCTGTCCCTGAGGAGATGCTCTTACTGCAGCAAAAGGGGAGCAGACTTTAATTTTAATCGCCTTAATATTAATTATTCAAATCCCTTTCTTTTCACAAGAAGCCCTGAAGGAGCAGGTGTTCACAAACGGTGGGGAGCAATTCAGCACTGGACAAAAGGCATAGACCCGTAAACAGCATTTAAACCAGCTTATCTTGGTGATAATTGTGTGTTTGCTGGTAAAAACATGTCCCTGATCCATGTTAGCGACCAGGTCAGTGTGTGTGTGTGTGTGTGTGTGTGTGTGTCTGTGGGTGGTACAGTCTCCAAAGTATTTGCTCATTATTTGGAATGAGATGATGTTATGTTACAAAATCACTGAAGACAAAAATAAAAAAAAGTGTGTATTTATGATGAAAAAAATATTAGTCTAGTTCTTTTCAATGTTATGGTTGTTATTTTATGATCACTAAGGCAGCTCTCATCCACTGGTGGCACTCTTACAATAAATCCACTCAAAGAAGAACTACAGAAACAGTGCTGTAATTGGTTAGCAATAGCATTAACCCATAAAAGCCCAGACTCAGTTCACCATAAAGCCAAATTAAGAGAAAGTATAAAACAGACCAAAAAACAACACGGAACCCATATCCTTTCATATTTCTTGCCATATTCTGTAATACATTTTGGGTTATCTCATAAAATATCTCAGAAAAATGTGTTACATGGCTGGCCTCGAAGAGGCGTTTTCTCTTACTGACTGAATGACTGACTCTTAATGTTGAAACTCACATGCTTGAGTAGGAACTGTTAGTTGTGCCATAGTTCACAGAGAGAACTAGTATTTCAATTTTAATATTTCACATAGTGCGGTTCCACCAAGGAGGAACAGGAACGGTTTTTAAAGTTTGTAAAGTAAATTTGGTACCATTTCTTCACATTTCCACCAACATAACCAGAAAAATTAGCTGGAATTAAACTGGAACCAATGAACAGTAGGTTCTTCAGCGCGAACCGTGGCTGAAAAATATAAACTAAGACTAAACCATGCTCTGTTTGTGTGTGTTTCTGGGGCTGTGTTGTCCTTGGTTAGGTAGCACTCAGCAGGACGGCTTAGAACTTGGCACGGTTTACACATGTATTATATCTCACAGAGAGAGGAGGACGGCTGAATTTGTCTTATTTCATGTGAGTGTGTGTATTTGCATGAAATATTGTAAAAGGAAGTGGTGAGGAGACATTTTATGGCGTCCATATAGCTGTGCACAACCTCTTTAAACTTCACATGCTTTAACCTGTTACACTGAATAAATAAGTCACTATAATTCTTAAAATCAATACAAGGTTCTTGGTCTTTTTTGTTCTTTGGTGGTAGCTCGCCATATTTTCTGTACAACACAATCACAGAATAAGAACCATATGTAAACAACAACATTGATATGAAGCACCAAACCTTCTCCAGACCTTCCAATGACAAGGGTATGTATTTTGGGCATTTCCTGTTTTTGAGATGCCAGAAACATCTCTATGACAGTGGCTATATGGCTGATGGCAGTCCGGCAAAACTAGGTTTGCCTAGTTTTCATTTTTCTTGTTTTTTTTTCTTGTTTTTTTTTTTCTTGTTTTTTTTCCATGAGTCTATCTGGACCCATCTGTGTTTGGATGCTTGACTACAGCAAAATAAGCCTCACAAAAGCTGCTTCACTGGCACAGAACGTGTCTTTTAAAAAGCTCGGCTCTGGGTCAGCCTCGGCATTTGTTCTCTTGTGTGGGGAAGCGTTGGTGGGAGTTGAAAAGCTTTTTAAACTGAGCAAGCATCCTCCCAAATGTCAAGCGAGGCCTGAAAACCACACAGATGGAATAACTTCAACTTCAGAGCGTTTGTGTCCATTTCCATCTGCAGAAATGTTGCCTCCTGAGCCAGTGCATTGGTTTTAGAAAGTGTGGACACAGCCATGTAATCTGTACTCAAAATCATTCAGGAGAAACACAAGCCCATCCATCACAGTCCCAGGGTGTGGTCAGAGGGCAGATCACTCCCTGCTGTTGGATTATGAAGAAGGGAAATCATGCACTTTGGTGAGATTAGGCCACAGGACATTGATAAAGAGCAGAGGTGGCAGCAATGAGGGACCCACTCCCACCTATCATCGTGGTTTTCAAAGTTGGACAACTGGACACAGTCTGGATACTGATCATAGTGTATGATGGAGCAGATGTGAGTATTAGTAAGATGTCGTTCTTATGCACAAGTGGCTAAGGGTGGTGTGTTTTGTGCTGATGAAGGGAGGGAAGATGACTCCTACAGTGGTGCAGACAATTGGAGCAACACTGATGACCCAGTAGAGGATAGGGTCAGTTCAGTTGACTATGAGGGAATGCCCAGTGCATAATGGGAGCACAAACCTGCCATTTTAGCAGAGGGTCCCTTAGTTGCCAGGCCCAAGCTGAAAAACCAAAGTTTTTTTTTCTTTTGAAATCAACGGCGTGGAGGCTCTACACTAGAGAATATTAAAACTTTATTAGAATATTAAAAAATTGCTGTTAGCATTTGATTGCATTCAGCCACAGAAACATCAGTGAGTTCGGGTGCTAAAATCCAGTATTCATTCTGCATCAAAACCACCACCCATCTCATTCCAAACGTACTGGCTGACGCTCTATCTCTCCAGAGAAAGTGGTTCTCCTGCTCCACAGTTCAGTGCTAGCAGGCTTTAACCCCTGTACCCAGTGCGAAAGGAAGAAGACTACAGTAAGTGAGTCTTGCCTGACTGGACACCCTTGTTTTGTTTGGGAAGAATGTTTTAAGAGTCCAGTCAACTTTATCCACGTAACAGCAACATGACTCTGGCTCTGTTTGGTCAGAGATGATGACCGCGCAGAGAAAGTGGATTGGACAGGTGTTAAAGCTCTGAGCTGCCCACACAAGTCTATCTATCTCTCACAGAGAGTCTGGTTCCTTCTCTACTGACCTACATTTCATACCACACACAACCACGCAGTACTGGCCAGAGAGAGAGAGAGAGAGAGAGAGAGAGAGAGAGAGAGAGAGAGAGAAAGAGAGAGAGAGAGATTTACTGAATGTTGGATCCAAACATTTACTGATCTTTCAGAGGGTCTCATTTGTATATTGCAGCTTTCTGGAAATGCCAGTATTTACAAATGACTAGTAAACGATTTATTGCACAATCTTAACTGATGTGTTAGGGCATGTGTGTGTGGGGGGGCATACTCTTTACACACACACATAGTGAATGGGGAAGTTTTTCTATGTGAGACCCACACACTGTAAACTCTAATGTTCAAAGAAATTAACTGGAATGAGTGATTCTAATTTACAATATGGCAGCACGGTGGTGCAGCAGGTAGTGTTGCAGTCACACAGCTCCAGGGGCCTGGAGGTTGTGGGTTCGATTCCCGCTTTGTGTGACTGTCTGTGAGGAGTTGGTGTGTTCTCCCCGTGTCCCCGGTTTCCTCCCACAGTCCAAAAACACACGTTGGTAGGTGAATTGGCGACTCAAAAGTGTCCGTAGGTGTGAGTGTGTGAGTGAATGTGTGTGTGTCTGTGTTGCCCTGTGAAGGACTGGCGTCCCCTCCAGGGTGTATTCCCGCCTTGCGCCCAATGATTCCAGGTAGGCTCTGGACCCACCGCGACCCTGAACTGGATAAGCGCTTACAGATAATGAATGATTGAATGAATTTACAATATACAATGTATTGAAAAGTTGCACTCAATTTAACAGTTCAATTAATTTCAACAATTGAGTTTGTGAAACTTTGATTTAATCGACACCTGTTTTATGTTTTAAGTAAAAATAGCTAGATGTGATAGATTTATCTGAAGTTAAATGTTATGGGTCTGAAGTCACAGACATACGACCAGTGCAGCAATTTTCAGCCAGAGATGGCGGATGGTCTGGGGTTCACTGCTTTTAGTGAATGTGGACAGGTTCATGTGTTTATTTCAGTGCGAGGGGCGGTGGTGCAACAGGTAGAATCACTGTCACATAGCTCCAGAGTCCTGGGGTCGTTGGGTTCAAGACCTGCATCAGGTCACTGCCCTGAGGAGTTGGAGTGTTCCCCCATGGAGCAAAGAGACATTGGTATGTGGACTGGCCATGCAGGGGTGTCCATAGGTGTGAGTGTGTGGTGCCCTGTGATGGACTGGCGCCATGGTTACAGATAATGAATGAATTTATGGTTAAATTAGTTAATAGTACTTAATAGTATTGAGTAGAAGAAATATATGGAAATGTGTATGCATACTTCCGACATTTGAGTTTATGAACTTAAATATTGTATGGCAGCTTCTTTTTAAATTCTGCACTTATTCAGGTTCACAGTGCATAAGTCAATAGATATAAATGTGAAGATATGTTTAGGTTTGGGTAAGTTTTAGGGTTGGGGTTTAGTGTTTTAGGGTTAAGGGTTAGGGGCTAGGGGATTTAGAATGAAAGTGGTATTGGAGCCATTCATTTAGCACAGAAAAGTCGAATATGACGAATCAGCCGGCGAACCTTAACCCCTCCATTCATTTTCCTATAGATAGGATTCTATTGCAAATGTGGCCCGGTACTGCAACTCGAGGGGACGCAACTTTTTTCTTCACCTACCTCTGACCAGTCTTTTACCCAAGTCCTTGGGACTCGTACGTAACACTTTCCCCTAACTTTGCCCAAAAACACACAATACCATAAATCGCCTCTAGTTGGTTTGTGAGATCACAAAGATACTTAGTACAGGTTTGTCATACATGTGTAAAGGAACTGGTACCTTAACACGTTCGTGAAACCACATTGGTAATATGGCGGGTTAGGGGTGGGGTTTAGGGTTTGGGGTTAAGTTTTGACTAGTTAAGGTTAAGCTGAATCTCTATGGGGATGAATGTGGATCTAATGATCCCACAGTAACACTTCTCCTTGTTTTTCACAGTCCCTCCTTCTCCTGCACAGTGATGGATAATGTTTTGTGAGAGAGAAGAGTATAGAGGGCAAGAGACATGGAGAGAGAGAGAGAGAGAGAGAGAGAGAGAGAGAAAGAGAGAGAGAGAGAGAGAGATAGAGAGAGAGAAAGAGAGAGAGAGTGTGTTATATTTGGGCAACCACAGTTCTTTTTTGCAGTTGACTGCTTTTCTTCTTATTAGTATGAGGCGGTTCCACATGGGCACTGCATGGTTGTGTATGTGTGTGTGTGTGTGTGTGTGTCTGTGGGTGTGTGTGTGTGTGTGTGTGTGTGTGTGTGTTGCAGGTTTGGATGGCTGACCCAATTAAAGCTCACAGCGTTCAACAGCACAGAACACACTTTACCACGAAATAATCCCACTGCTCATTAACAGTATTCTGCATGTGTGTGTGTGTGTGTGTGTGTGTGTGTGGGTGTGTGTGTGTGTGTGTGTGTGTGTGGGTGTACAGTAGATGTGTGAGACAGTGAGAGTAGAGCAGCACGTGCTGCAGCTTCACGTGGCAAAATCTCCAGCGCGAGTCTGGGATACTCACTGTTGCCTGGTTACTGGAGAAGATTTCACCCACTCTGACTATAACAGGAACTTTGGAGATCTTTATTTTCCCTCATCCCCAACTCAGGCTCGTTCACACTGACCCCAACACAGGGAGGGTTAGGCATAATACAGGGTTTCTATAACAAACCCCGCCCCCCACCCCTCAAAAAAAAAGTAATGACTATGTAATAACAGTGAAATTAAGGTGTAACTTAATTGTTTGAATTCATATTTTTTGAAATACCTTTATATGTAAGTGAGTTTTTTAAGCCCAATGATACAATCAAAATCATACAGTGAGGAAACAAACCTGCAACTGCCCTGCCTCTTCACATCTATTCTTCATTCCCTCAGCTCAGGGAGCTGCCTCTGAAACCAGGGGGGAGGACGCTGCTGTGGTGTTTGATCCTTGTTGTGTTTTCTCTAAAGCATGTCACAGAACGGTGTTCACCTGTGGACAATTATTGTTGATAATGTTTGATTCCCATTTATTTTAAAAGACAGCCCCCATCCTGTTTAAAGGATTACAGTAGAGATACACTGTGGCTTTAAGTAAAGAACACCCCATTCATATCAACATTAACAAAAAGACCCAGAAAAAGAAGGCAAAAATAGAAGCATGAAACTACATTTGATTTGCAATAACAGCTTCTCTGTGCCATAGATCTGTTCAGCCTGACCCAGAAATAACAGCGCGATCAGACACCAAACATGAGTGGGATTAGTGGGAAATGTAGAGTGGAGTGGAGTGGTATTAGTGAGTACATTATTCAGGTCTGGCAGCTTTTAACTCATTGATTCATTGAAGTCTAGCTTTGTAGATGTTAGTCAAGAGCTGAGGTGCCACAATTACTCAACTCATCTCCAGTTCACACACATTTTACACTTTCATTCTGTTTTATGTTTTTCAGAATATGAAAGTGCCTCATCATGATGGTGTTTTAATGCTGTTATTAAGCCTTATCTGTGCAGTACCTTCCAATTAACGGACATTAACTGACCGCTCATTCATTTCTATATGACTTTAATTTATATATTACTTTTTCCATAGTTGTGCATTACTTTTCAAAGTTAAATCAAGCTATTACATAGTAACTACACTGTAATTGCCATTTCTTATAAGGATATTAATAAATTGTATTCATGAATTAAAAAAAGTTTACATAAATATTTTAGGTATCTTTATATAGCATCATCACAATAACAATAGCTGTTAACGGAATAGCTGCCTAATATTTTGATATTAAACAGTAACTACAATGTAATATGCTTTCCAGGGGCATTTTCAATAATTTATTCTACTATTTTTTCATAATTTAGGTGTGTACTCTTAGACAACCAGAAGCTGGCAAATAACCACTTGCCTACAACTGCTTTATTAGGCATTATTTACAGTGTACTAAGCATTTTCCTGAGGTTTTTATAAACACAATTGACGTCATAATATTTTGCATTTTTTATGTGTTCTCATCGAGTCAATAGCTGGTAACTATCTGATCTTGTTTGTGAACTGTATTTATGATTTATGATTTTTAAATATCTGTTCTGTTTTTTTTGTTGCCCCAGTGATGTGTTGCCACAGTAACTCAACCGATCTGAACCTGGCCCAGGTTTTCCATTAGGAGCACACTCACCAGCACAACCCCCCAGTGGCTGGGTGGCAAATAGACTGACCGGAGGCGAGGCTGAACACCAGACCTAAGAGCAAATTGTTCAAACGTTTCCTGAAATCTTGAAAGGTTAATATTCTCACCATCTCACACACCGTCAGAACTCTCACATTTTCAAACCGCCAGCAGAAATAAGCTTTGAGATGAGCCCACAGGCCACAAGAAATGTCCACTGCTGGCACTCCTGCCAAATAGCACTGTCCTATTCAGGCATCTGCCGTCTCCTCAGCAACTTCATCCCCATTCTTGGCCCAGGATGCACGTCGCCATGACAACTGAGCGGCGAGCCCATGTCCGTCTTGAGTGAAGAACTTAGACAATGGTAATTAACCGCCTGAA